>NW_026853456.1:0-38037 GCF_026571515.1 Ruditapes philippinarum
TTTTCCAATACTCTGTACACTTAAAATCAATACTCGGTACACTTTCTTATATCTTTTTTGGCCTGTGTCTTTTTGTACTTTCACACTTTTTGCCTGAAATTTGGACAAAGCATACTTGGAATGTGAATAAAAAAAATGCTCGATTCAATTTTTTTTATATTGGTAACATAATAATTTCTAACGATTCTACAGTATCGCGGTCAGTATTATCTAGTGAGCAGCGGATCGTTTAGGGGTAGTTTAATCAATTTTACAAATACCTGTAATACTTTTACGTCTTTTAGAGCTACAAAAATACCTCTAGATATATAAAACCCGTTGAGATAAATGAAATAGCCATAAATTTGGAAAATATCGGGGCTAAACTTACCTTCGTTCCCCGTTCAAAGTCGCGAAATGGGATGAAAGTCCTCATAATATCGAGCAATATCCGGGGTACGGTATACGGCAGTGATCAACGTTATTTTTTATTCTTTCTTAGGGATTGTCGTCGTTTTCAAACTTTGCATAATTGGAACGGCGGGTAAGTATCTATTTTAAACTTGTAAATTCTACCTTGAAAACTTGGTTAAAATTACTTAAATCTCGTTAGCACAACAAATGAATCAGAAAGCTTATCTTGAGTATCTTAGGGGGCAGGGGACATATCCGAATGATTGCCCCGATCAATTTTTTAAATAACTTAGACATGGTGTTTTGAAAGTACTGAAAATTTCTGATATTTCTCTGTCATTGTAATTCTTTCTTGTTTGTGTGTAGGAAATGAGAAGTATTTTGGGTTTTTTTACGCGAAACTAAGCATTTTGGTATCTTTGTGTGTAATTGTGACTCTCCGAATGGAGGTGAAAAAATGAAAATCAAGCTTTGACAGTTGGCGCCAAACAAGAAAGAAATTTCGGATTAATTTTGTGAAAAATCTAAACGTATGACAGACACTTTATTGGTCATTTTTAAAAACACTGCGTGTTAGTGATATTTTTTAAGAAATCGGGCGGATTCTTGAGTATACTTCACCTTCATGAAGATTGCCCATATTGGTATATTTTAGGTGTGCTTTTAGCTGGGTGGGGTAAATATAAATTGCTGTCAGTCATCTATTTAAAGAGGAATGCATGCAAACTATTATTTTCTTCAATGTATGTCATATATCATTGAATAATGCTGTGCAACTGGTTATCTGCCTGTGAAACAGATTTTGAAATATTTAGAATTGTGTTACTGGATACACTGAAATACAAAATTGTTCATTTTTAGGTCTCCTTTCCCCTTATCAACTAGTATATGAGCCAAGACGTTTTGTTTATCTCAATTATATCAGTCGGAACATCTCGGCTTATATCAATGTATCCGAAGACTGTCGGAAGGGGCCGAAAAAGTACGATTGATACGACCAATCTAATTAAAATATTTGTTACATAATATGATACTTGTTCAATAAATTACTAGGCATACCCTTCGCTTATTAATCCTTGAGTAAATCTTTCAGATTTTATAAGATAAACAGTTTTTTCTTCTTAAAACCTTTTCAGAACTCTTATTTATATTTATTTATCATTCCAACGATTGTAGCTCTACAGTGTTACAACTGTATTAACATATCCGATGCGGACGAGTGTTTGTCGATAACAGAATGTGGGGCAAGTCAGGTAAATGTTCTTAAATTTAGGAATTCAGCTTGTCTAAAAATCAGGTCAGTCAGTTAATAAAAGAATACTCCTGAATACTAATTATTTCGTTAAGTAGCTTTAGGTGTGGTAAAGTGCTCTTTGCCTCTCAACAACAGTGTCGGTTTAAACCCTACTGATGTCACGACCATTTTCCCATATATGACACAACAATACTGAGTAAACGGACAAAGGGAGAGAAACGTCCGAGGGAAAACTGTCCGGCGGCAAATGTCCTATAATCATACAAATATGCTACAAGACTAGTAGTGTAGTGTTTAAGGAAGACAGACTGTTTATGCAAGTGTACCACGTGTGTGAAACCTAGATGTGTAACCACCTTTTTTCGGGCAGGGGGTCTGTTTTCAGTTTGACTTCCTGTAAAATTAACAGAAATAACTGAATATAAGAAGAGTTTTCATTGGTCATTTCAAAATTACAAAATGAAATATGGGAACCTCATTGGCCATTCTAAAATAAAATGTAAAAGATAGTTCTTGTCAGTTCTGACCTAAAATGTAAAGGATAATTCTTGCCATTATGAATTAAGTTGTAAAGGTTATTTCACGGGAGGGCTTTTTTCACGGGAGGGCTTTTGTCCGCCTTGTCATTTTTGGACGGGAGGGCTTTTGTCCGGGAGGGCTTTTGTCCGTTTCCCTGTTCAAGTGTTTATAAAAAATGATTGTCTTACCGACAGCGTAGATGTAGGTGTTAGAAATTGAATTCACTTAACGAAACACGACAGGTTTGTTTAGAAACACATACATTATAAAGTTTTCCTTTTTCAAGACTAATAACCCTACAAAAATTATAACGTCAAGTTAAACAGTTTTACTCCGGTCGAGTACCCTTCTTGTTTTCTATTATTAAGAAGTAGTTAAATGACATCTTTTATTCCCAGTCGTGTTACATGGACAAAATGTCATCTGGACAAACCGTTACCCTAGGATGTACAGACAACCAGGTATGTCTTAATCTGTAAGATAATCAATAAATTATTACATGTATGTATTATATTAAATCATATTTCTTCTTTGAATCTTGAATGAAATAAATTAATTATATCGCGGACCTTTTTTAATTACATAGACAAACTACATGAAGTGCAAATAGTGATAATTATTCTGAAATCATAATTCAAGAAGTGAGCATCAATCTTTTATAGATGTTCAAACCGAAAAGATTGTGGTAGCGGCGTATCGCACTTACATGATGCAAAGCCTATCCTTTACCAATGTGTTAAGGTCTTGTTCTAAATATACTGGCTTGTCAGTAAACTTCGTGTTTTTGTTAGTTTATTTTATTTTAAGATAATGATGTCTGGTTGTAGTGGCAAATCTTGGGAAAATGTCAGCCGATAGTTGATTTCCAAAATTAGGTTATTAACATCGTAATTGCGACTATATCAGGTCGTCGTGGTGTTTATTTAGAGCACATGCATATAAATGACAATACATTTACAAATCTACATTGTAGACAGATTTGTTAAGATATCGGTCCGCCTACGATTAGAATGTTTCCTTTGAGCGCATTATATGAACACATTTTTAAAGTACATATCTATATCCAAGATAATTTGTATTTTTAACGGGCAGCAATGTAGTGTGACACCAGGTGCGGCCGGAAGTTTAGTTGGAAGAGGTGTTAACAGACGACAACAATCTCAATGTCACGAGTGTTGCAGCATGGATAAATGCAATAAGAACCTTTGTTCTCATCTGACACGTAAATACTTTTCCTCAAAACAAAAGTTTGGAATTGTGTTTTCCCCAAACGAATAACCAATTTTTTTTAAAGCTGTATTAAAATAGAATTATGTGTTATCAAATAATGTCTGTTTTTTTATAGTTCAACACTAAGTGGTTGGAGAAAAAACCTCTGATTTCATTAATATTTGTGAACTTGGTATTATATCGCGTATGTGTGTACGTGTCAAATTTGAGTGAGAAAAATGCATTAGAAATGTCCTAAAAATCATCTTTTATGATATTAATTTTTCTTTTTATGCAAAAAAATTGTGGAGATATTCAATATGAATAGTTGTATCAATCGATCAATATTTAATTATTCATAAATTTTCAAATTAAAATGTTTGGGTATCAATACATTAAGGGTAGTAGAATTGATTTTCTAGCTAAATCTGGATTATATTTGAATTGCTTAAGAAAAATATAGTTTGTGTAAAGTTTTATACTGCACGCCTACATATCAGCCAAACTATTTGGAGAAAATCAAACCTGAGGAAATTGTACTAAGATTTAAAGAAGAGTAGAATATTCTAGATTCAAGACAAGTAATGATTTACATGGTATGTGTGATGAATGATTGATCTTATCATTTTATCTCTACTGCGTGACTAACGCACTTAGGGCAAATTTTACACATTGTGACATCCTTTTGGTGATTTACATAGATTGTTAGTGCCGTTTGTGTATATAACTTTTCTTTGTTCACACCACAGTATTTTGATTTTAAATATATTTTCAAAATTTTAATAAGAATTAGGATTCATCTGGAGGCATGCCGCTTTAAGATAATATTTTTGATGAAAGAAAATTTTGTTACAGCTGGAACATGCATTGATGACGTTAAAGTGGACTGCGCATATTTGAACACATTTTTCAACATATGTCAAGATATTCATCACGCAAAATTAGTATGTCCTAAGTTCTGCAAACTATGCTCATTGGGTAGGTATATGTAAGCTATAGCTCCCGCAATATATATATATACCTCCTTTTATCTTTCGCGGGCATGGCTTATCTTCCTCTATATATCACATCCTGCTTTAATTGACATAAATTTGTTTATTCAAGTACGATAAGAATAGAACGAGTCGAGATAGAGTAGTATATGCATTTGATATAGATGTTTTTGGATTCCAATGTGGCTATGTGGGGGTACGATAGGCATTTGATATACCTTTTGATCCCTCGAGATGAAGACGAGGTTAAATTCAATATGTATTCAATTAATACATTTTATCCCGCAAGCACAAAGTAAAGTATACACTGTTTAAAGATTCGCGATCATTCGATATGAAATATAATTTTGCAAAACAAAACAAATGGACAACAGACTAACACAGCTGTTTTTCACTTTATTCTTATTTAGTGGATGGAAACTGGGCAAGATGGTCTCCGTGGTCACCTTGTGATGTCACATGTGAAAACGGGACTCAAACACGGAAAAGGACATGCACGGATCCTGTCCCAGCACATGGGGGTTTAGACTGTATCGGCTCTAACATATCTACTAAATCTTGCTCAAAGGAACTTTGCCCAGGTAAGTCTTTTTGCAAGTATTTTTTTTCTCAAAACTTTTATCTAATATTTAATGAATGTTTCGTGCACTTTTATTTATAAATTGAACCTATTAATCACCCTGAATTACTTATAGCTTTAAACATGCATACGTAATTTGATAGGTTTCACAACCAAGAAGGTTTAAAAATCATTGTAATTCAAAAGCAAAGAACAGTTATAATATCCGTTTATACTTAAGCCTTATTTTTTCCGACTAACTAATATTGTATTTCTCCATTTCGATAGATATGTGTATAAAGGGTTAAAACCATTCCGCAAACTATTTTAGTGCATGGTGGGTGGACAAAATGGTCGAACTGGGACGCGTGTTCTGTAACATGTGGTGTAGGTATAGAAAGACGGCATCGTAATTGCTCGAACCCGATACCAGACAGAAACGGACTTCAATGTTTCGGCGACACATTAGATGATAGAATATGCTTACCAGGTCCATGTGCAAGTAGGTTTATGTACACATTAGATTATAGAATATGCTTACCGGGTCCATGTGCAAGTAGGTTTAATTAATTGCTTCAGTTTGTCATAACGTTAAGCATGGACGTTTATTTACTGTCCAAAACATACATTTTCTTGTCAAATCTAAATTTAGATAAAAAAATGGAAAAGCTATTCAGTGACACACATTTTAAATCAACACCATTGTGTTTTAATGTATTTGGATTATTATGGAATCTTCATCGTTGAAATTGACATAACTCATGAATCATCACCTAAATCATAATGTTGATAAATTTTAATGTCACCATTAAATAAGAAATACTTGTAAATGTAATCTAAAATGATATTAACATGATAGTTTATAACAACTCTATAAGATATTGTATTGCAGCACCTATCACATAAAATTATACATGGAACAAACAATAATCTAATTTTGTCCTCTATGCATCATTTGTGCTATCGATTTTGTGTCACCTCAAGAGAGAAGTGGCGACATATAGGAGTCACTTTTCCGTCGTGTCTCCGTCCGTCCGTCACAGAACATGTCCGGGGTACTCCTCAAAAGTACTAGTGCAATTTTATCCAACTTGACAGGAATGATATAGTCGGCATTTCTGGTTCAATGATATTTGACAAAGTTATGACCCTTTAATGATTCTTGTTTTCAAAGTTTGTCCGGACTACTCCTCTTATACTACTAATTGCAATTTCAGTGAAACTTTACAAGATTGATATGTAGCTGACGTTTTTGCGCATATTACACGGATTTTCTGCTTGAGTGATGTTTAATTGAGTTATGACCCTTGAATAAAAATGTGTCTTTTAGTGTTGCCACCTAAACAAAAGCTTGTATTGACTACTCTACACAATTTCATCCAAGCTTTATAGAAATACTTTTAACTTAGTGTAGTTGTGCCTATCATGGGTATTCTCTGGTTCAATGATTTTTGTCAGTTATGGCCATTTAATCATTTTTATTTTTAAAATTTGTCCGGACTACTCCTCATAAACCACTAATGCTATTTCAATCAAACTTTACAGGATTGATTTGTATCTTAAGTACTTGTGCATATTGAATAGGTTTTATGTTTGAATCAATTTTTGCTGAATTTTGGCCCTTGTATAAAAAACGAGTTTCGGCTTGTTAACCTGTTTTGTGTCTCCTGCTACACAGTAGTGGCTATCATGAGGTGACGCAAAATATCACTGATCGTTTCTCATTTTTTATTTAAATATCTTGTAACAGTTTTAAAAAAATCTCATTTGCCATATACATGAATTACCTTTTTCTATTGCTTTCCTGTCGTTGGTATAGTATTTTGTACAGCGAGATGATGCGGAATTACCCGGACTTGGTTTATAATTCTGACAAATGTCATGTTTTCCTCTTTAAATTTGTAACAGAGCAAAGTTTGATATTTCATCTATTTAGTCACTTGAAGATTGACTTACTGTGCAATCAAGTTTGAAGTTTTCTTTTTGCGACTTTTATTTATTCAAAAACGTCGTCATTAAAGCGTCCGGAAAACGGCACTTTCATAAACATTTGACGACAGCCCGAATAATTACAATGTATATACAACAGAGACATCAAATTTGACAAAAGCGACCAGACACCAGTATCTTGGTAGTCGAGTAAAAGGTTTTTAGAAGTAAGGACTTTTTTTCAGACTGTTTGGACTAATCTAAAAGATAATGCATATCGTTTGCGAGATAGGAAATGTGCATGACGTAAATGTTCTCCGTCGCTGTGGCGCATGAGAAAAAAAAACAATAAAAAACAAAAGTCACGTCGCGTGCAGTCTTGAATAAATTTTATTGCGTTTTTTTAAAAAAAATTCTTTTGATTTTAAGCTTATATTTAGATAATTTTTTTTATAAAAAACGTTTCCTTTTTTAATCGAAAAAACCCAAATTTAAATTTTCTGAAAACGAAAAAACCCACATTTTTTTTTTTTAATTTTTTTTTTTAACATCTCATTTTTTTCTGAAAATTTTTTTTTAATGATATAAAAAATTTGAAAATTTGTATGCTTTCAAAAAAAATTTTGGGCGCAATTTTTTTTACCCCAAAACCCCCCCCCCTGCACACACAGTCTTTATGTTTGGGGGTGTAAGCTCAATGCAGGGGAATGGTTTTGGGAATTTTTCGAAAAAAGGCCCCTGTAGTTTTAAGAAACCATTATTCCCCCAAATTTGGTTAAAAAGCATCGATCAATATTGCGTACAGCGGCAAATACTTTTATAACATTTTAGTATGTTTTAGTAAGTTCAGACTGCGCTGCATACGCTTTATTATGCTTACTTAAATATGCATGTGGTGAGCATAATGTGTTTAATTGTTATGATTCTTGTTTCCTTGAAAATAGGATATGTAACGCAACAATACAGTGTTTATAACATAGACATTTAATATATTATATAAAATCTATGGCTTAATTCCGGGTATTTCTAGATCATCCCTCGGACTTGCTGCTATCCTTCCAATCTAATTAAATATAAAATCGTTTAAAATATGTTCACAACACCGTCTATTTGATTTAAGAGAAAACTAATTGTACACATGACTTTTATATAAATGTTTTTTTTTTGTATTCAAGATGGTGGTTGGACTGACTGGGGACAATGGAGCACCTGTTCAGTGACGTGCGGGGACGGTTTAAAGTCTAGATCACGTACCTGCACAAATCCGTCACCCTCGCCTCACGGAAAATATTGTGATGGAAATCCTTTCGAAGATGTTGTCTGCACAAAAAGCAGTTGTAGTATGTGATAACATTTATATAACATTCAATAGCATTAGAATAAAAAAAAACTTATTTTCATTCTGAAATTGGCCTGATAATATGACAAACACCTATTTCTCTACACCTTCGCGTCATCTTTACCTCATATTTTTTGTTTATACATAATTAATTTTAGTGCAATTGTGTAGGAAGCTTTTAGTTTATAGACACACATCTGGAACCAATCAGTACTGAGTGCAAAATTTCTTGCTCAAGAAAATAATGACTCGCCCTTGAAGGGGTTTGAACCAACGCGGATAGCGATACTTAGGTAACCAATGGTAACTAGTCGGACGTATTAACCACTTGATAATGTCGCCATTATTTTATGTTTTTAATCATAATTTGTGAAGTATTTGGGTATAACTAATGTGTCTAAAATGTAAGGTTGTGATTTGCATACTGAAATGGTTGAACAATTTCAGAGAAAAAGAAGGTGACAGCTTGTTAAAAGCATATAATTAAATGGATAATATCGCTCTTTAAAATGATATGAACTTAAGTTCTTCAAGGGAATTCTTATTCGTTATGTGCTGATGAAAGTTATTCTTGCCTTTCTATTTTTCATCACTTTTATAATAATTCATGTATTTTTGTAATTATACAGTACAATAGTAATCAAAATTAACAAAGTAACTCATACCATTCAGTAGATAATATTGACAAATTTTGTTTTACAGGTCCAAATATAGTATTTAAAGCAAAGAATGTAACAAACAAAAATCCTGGCATTGGAGGCACTGTAATATTTGGCTCTACATTTGTTAATGAAGGAGATGCTTATAATACATCTACTGGAATCTTCACTGCGCCTGTCAACGGAACGTACTCATTTAGTGTACAAATTTGTGCACAAAACCAAAAGGAGGTCAGAGTAGCTATCATTATAGATGGGACGACATATGCTACCTTATATATATATGATTATTATTCGTACCCATGTAATAGTGCAGATACATTTGCTGTTTTACATGCACAGTCAAAAGTATCTATTGAATGCTTGCGAGGTTGCTCGGGCGGTAAAATATATGATGCTTCTGACCGTATGGACTCGTTCTCTGGATATCTGGTTCACCAATAAAATTTTGTCAGTTTTCTCTTCTTTTTAAAAAGAGTTAGTCCATATCTATTTCTTATCGTCGCGGCGTTGTTATCGGTTATCACAACAAAAGACATTTGTTGACTAAGCACAAAAGTCTTGTCCCCTCAAATCGTCCCCGACGAATACAATATGATCACAACCATAAATATATAGAATGAACAACAGAACAATTTAGTTATGAAATAATGTTTATTTTTATATGATCTAAATATAGCTGCAATCTCATTTGTCCAAACAGTAGTCAACAGAACTTTTTATAAAATCATATTTACTGGGTGTAGTATCATATTCACTGGCTGATTTGGATTTGACCAGTCTAAAAATATTTTGAGACTCATATTCAATGACCATACACCGTAGACTGTTAATTACGCGTGTTAATTAAAAAAATAATTGTTGCTTTTTTTCTTTATGGCATATTTCTCGATTAAAATATCAATACTTTACTATTATACTTAAGGGTTACACCGCAATAATGAGTATAAACTTGAATTATCTTTGTATGCGCAGCGTTCGCGTATTCGTTGAACGCCTAACACATGCGTCTTTCTTCCCGCGCTTCAACGAGGCAAAATTTGTACATGTATAATTATATTAAGGTTGCACTTTTGTGATTTTTTTAATTTCTTAGCCTATTCATATAATAAAACCAATTATTGCCTATAACCATTGAAAAATTTATGTAAAATTCAAACCGGGATAAAGTCCTTTTGACTCGGCTATCGCTCGGTTTAAAAATTTTCATCTGCCCGGGGAATATCACCCTCATATTCAATAGCTAAATAGTCAAATTGTATAAAAGTGTTTGCAGGACTTGGGTTTTAGGCTGTACCATTAAAAAGAACCAAAAAATATATGTTTCCCAAATAAAACCCTCTTTCAAAAAATACATAATTTATATTTTCCTAATTTACCCTGTAAAAAACTTCAGTCAAAAGTCAAAACTATTTGCTAAAGAAAATGAAAAAAGTACATCTTTTATCTAATTTTCCCAAAAAAAACTTTTTAAAAAAAATCTTAATTTTCTTCCTCGGACATGTTGACAGTCGATAAACCAAGCGCTGAATGAATTTGCAACGCTGTTCCGAAAATCACGTGCTGATTTAGGCGCTAATAGCGCCCTCATGTGATCTGACGGGAACAAAAGCAAGGGGAATAATTTTCTTCTAATGCAATTTATTTAAACAAAGAAAATTTTATCTTTATGGGTGATCAACTTTTTTCAATTGACAGTGAATTTGAAACATTGAAGTGTACTGTTAACATTGTCTATGTTCTGGAAATACGTTCAAAACTATGGGTAAAATATGAATTTGTCCGAAAATTATAAAATGTTTACATGATATAAAATACAAAACAAAGAAAACTTTAGAAACTTTATAACAGGTAGAAACACAGCAAATGACTTACGACTAATAACAATCAAGGCTAATTTGTATTATAAGTAATTCTTTTGAAAATAATAATAATGATTCGAAAACATTTTGGAAATCATTTTAATAACTTGGTGACCATGTAAAAGGCAGTTCATCTAGTATTATAATAAAAAATAGTAGTTATTTTCATATATGTTTGAAAATATGTGATGAAATCAACTTTGATAAACGCTAAATTGATGAAGTATTTAACTATATATTATGGCGGCTGATTTGTGCCATTCGTGTTTTCGCCCTGCGACCTCGCCAAGCGAAAAGTCGAGAATGAACAAATTTAAATGTCGCGGTCGCGGACCAAAAACAGGCTTATTAGTTTAATACATAAAACTTCGCCACGCGGTGGCGCGGGGCGAGATTCAAGAAATAAAACGGCGGGGGCGCGGAGGAAAAACACGCTCATTAGCGACCCCGCTAATAAGCGTGTTTTCGCTTCGTGCCCCCGCCATTTTAACTTGTTAATTATAAACTTTTCGCTTTGCGGGGTCGCGGGACGAAAACATGCTAATTAGTGGGGGCGTGCAGCAAAGTTTTATTTAATAACTTTCGCCCCGCGGCCCCGCTTATAAGCGTGTTTTCGGCTCCGCGCCCATGCAGGGCGAACTTTTTTTTAATAAACTTCGCCCTGCGCCCTCGCTCATTAGCGTGTTTTCGCTCCGCGCCCTTGCCATTTTAACTGGTTGATAATCGACTTTTCGCTTCGCGGGGTCGCAGGACGAAAAATCGCTAATATAAGCGGGGGCGCGCGGTGAAGTTTTATTTATTAAACTTCGCCCTGCGCACCCGCTTATTAGCGTGTTTTCGTCCCGCGACCCCGCCGTGTTATTTCTTAAATCTCGCTCCGCGCTCCCGTGGGGCGAAGTTTTATTTATTAAACTTCACCCCGCGTCCTCGCCTATAAGCGTGTTATCGCTCCGCGACCCAACCATTTTAAATTGTTACGTTTCGACTTTTCTATTGGCGGGGTCGCGGAACGAAAACACGAATGGCACAAATCATCCACCATCATATATATTGAATTTCATCAAATCTTACTACTGCAAAGCTACCTACAGAATTAAGTAGTTCATGCGAGCAGGCTGTTCATTTATTTCTTTCATCGTAACCTTTAAAATTTTATTTTCCATTGATAGCTTTAAAAAATATTTTAAATTTTGATAAGCAAGATTCAATGAATTTCCTTATTCACACTGTATCTCGTCTCGTTTTGTTATAGTTGGTGCATCGAATATCACATTTCCCTCAACACATATTGTAATTTTGGCACTAATACAGGGTACTGTACGTGATGATATAAAGGCAGGAAGAGATTTTCCTCTTTTTTAATAAAAATGGATAAACTGTTTTTGGCAGGAATGTTTAATTATTTCTATTTTGTTTTTATTTTTTAAACATTTTGTACCAAATCTATTCCTATCTTAAACGGAAGGACATATTATATAAGTTTTAATTAGAGTTAGAATAGGTTTTATGTTATCGAATAAAGGTCATCTTGTGGCATGATTTTATTGGATCTTCAAAAGTCTTTGATTCAGTGGACCATTTGTTCATTTTGTATGAAAATACAAGCCTTAGCTCTGATATTCAACATTCGATTAGGTCATATATTTTATACAGGCAAACAAATTGCGGACGTATATTACCTTTCTCTTCCATGAGTTACTTGTGGTGTTCTTTTAATATATGTGAATGATGTGCTGCTGTGGTTTTAAATAACAACATCTATATGCGGACAAACTAACTTTTTCTGTAAGAACCGAAACCAAGTTGTATTATTTTAAATTGTCAGTCAAAAGTTATTTCCTTAATATGTAATTATCGCTTTCAATGATGCTTATCATAATAATATGAGCGGTTTTAAACATTTTTAATGCCATTGCGTACGACTGAAATAAATCTTATCTAAGGTTATTAGGTAAGAGCGTGCGTCAACATGATACATATAGTGTCCTGTGAGTGAAAGCCATGGTCGAGATACTAGTACATGTTTTTAGTGACGGAGATCTTAGTGTATGAAATTATTCGTATCGTCCTCTAACCCTGACTTGCATATGACAACAGGTTGTAAGTACTTGTACAATACCTAGGAACACTTTGTATGAGAACTGACAGCTATTTAAAAAAAAATCCTGCTCTATATTATAAGTGTTTTTTCGTATAATGAAATGTTATGATAAACACTTATTATTCCAAATAAATAATGAAACATTTGGAAATAATAAAACATGTTAGATGGATACACCACAAAATATTCATACAAGCTATTAACCAAGAAAAAGATAAAAACTGTATGTTTTCCTTTAAGAAAATGAAGCGAAATGCAACAAAATGTGTATTGCAACACAACTTGAGGTTAGAATCAGCAAATGTCCTCAAGCATCCTACCACAGTGTCATTTGGAGCGTTTGTAATTTAAATTCAAAAATAGAATTTATCGACTATGAAAACAAACTATACATTCTACTACACGTTAGTCGTTCATTTAATGGTCACAGTTATTTTACAGAAGTCTGTTAGTACATTTGTCCTTTTAAAATTCATTTTCATGGGTACTAACAAAATTTACACTATACACATTATCGAAGTATTCATTATCTTCATAATCGGGAAAACGCACGTGACGTCAAAACAACTTTTCAGAAAGCGGACGTTAAAATTTTTGAAAATAAATTATCTAAACGCCATAAAACGTCAATATTCACTAGGAATGATGTGATTCGATGCAGATTTTCACGATCTTCTAGAATATATCAAAATTATTCTAATTTTGAAAGTAATTTGGACAATGTCAGCCAAAAATGAACTTGCGCTGGAAAATTCTGAACCGGAAGTGGACTCACCGGAGACAAATGATGAGAAAACTCATGACATTTCCACTGAGATTAAGGATTATTCACTAAATAGAGATAAAAATTTGAGGAAAAAGCTTGCTGCGACTGACCAGGAAGATTTTTTGGTGACAGAAACCGGAGGAGGAGTGAGACTAAAAATGAGCACTGGTATGTATGAATTTTTCAAATACGCAACTGAATGCTATTATTCCTCTGATAAAGTGAACTATACAAAGAAAATCATACCAGTTTGTGACAACAAAGGGAACCTCGTTGAAACCATATATAAAATGTCAAACGGGCGTGCAAGTATGTTTACTTTAAATATGTACCACACAACATCGTCTGCTCTTATCAATGGCCGGGATACAGGACATTTTATGAGCAATGATCTTTACGATATTCTACACTGCATAGAGTACGAAGTTCAAAAAGGAACATGTACCGTAGGGAATCTAAATAACAACATTAGACAGTTGATTTTAAAGCACCTTAATAATAAAAAGTGTGAGTCAGAACCAAGCCAATGCTCACCTTTGTCTATAGAGTGTAATAATTCAACTGATGTCGATGTTATTTCTAAATCAGACAGTGACAATCCTAATACTGATAACACCAACAGTAGATCTGATATTTCGGTACAGACTGAAACACAGTGTGATATAAACAGTAATTACATCGTTGATTTGTTACGCGATATAAAAATTGAATTGAAAATAGTGAAGGCTTCTCTTACTGATCAAGCGTTGAGCTACCAAAATCAAGTAGGCCAATTACGAGATGAAATAATCAGCATAAAACGGCAAGTATCGCAAATAAATTCTAATGCTAATGATCGAGTTGAATCGTTGTGCGATAGCACTTTGAAATTAGATAACGACATTGCCAAATATTCAGAAACACTGCTGAAGAAAGTACAGTCTGTTCATGACATTCTTAAACACTTCCACGACAAGGGACACAATTTTTCACGCACAGAAACTGAAACACCTAATATTATCCCCCCTGTTCACACACCTCGGAATCCAGAACTCCATGACGGTAATGAACAAACTTCCATAAATGCTAGGACTCCGTACAATCAAAAATCTGATACTGTCATTCTCGGAGATTCAATACTGAAAGGAATAAAAGAGAAAGGCCTCCGTTCAGATATAAGAACTGCGTGCATTCGCGGAGCTAGAGCCAGTGATGCGCTTTCACGGGTCCGTCACTGGAATATTAATGAATGTAAAAACGTTGTGATTCATGTAGGCGGAAATGACGTCTCTTCCAAAGCTTCACTTTCCACAACATGTGATGATATTATAGAAACTGTTACAAGTCTTCAGAAACAAGAAATCCGTGTACATTTGTGTACAATTTGTCCAAGATCTGACGTAGACGTCACACATCTAAATGATGAAATCCGTGCAATATGTACGTCAACCAACGCGACTCTTATTGATGTGTACAAATCGTTCGTGTACGGAGATGGAGGGGTCGTTAAGCTGTTCTTCCACCGTGATGGGATTCATCTTAATGAAACTGGATCTAGAACACTGGTGATGGCAATAAATCAAGTGCTTAACATCATTCCGCAAAAACGCTCGGTTTATGAGAAGCATCTTTCTACACGTGCAATCGGAACGCCGCGCTCGCCACGTGCTACCGGAATGCCGCGATTTACACGTGCAAACGGAGGTAGTGAATATGAACAAATAAGGGAGTCAGACAGGCACATGGGTCGGCGCCATCAGCCCTACAACAGGATTCATTGCGACAACTGTGAACGTAATAATCACGTTACGGCTCAGTGCAGACTAACAAATGATGTTACAAATAGCAGACGACTCGATTATGGATGGAATCAACCCCCTGGCCGACGAGATGGAAAAACTAAACTATATAGACATATGCATTATTCACATTAGGATATTTTTGACAGGCACTCACATGACACTATGTATAGCTCAGAAATTAGGTATGGGATTTTAACTAGTTTATTTTATGATTGTAATTCATACAAATGTAAATGTTTTTATGAAAATAACTTTAACAATTTATCTAACAAATTTTATGAGGTTTGTAATATAAGTTACAGCGTTAGTCTTAAAAATGCATGTGAGTCTTTTAAAATACATTATCTATGTACATCGGAAACAGAAGAACAATATGATACAGTAATATCAATTATCTGCTATTCATTTTACCAATATCTATGGATACTGGCATTTATAAGCGTTGTTAAATTATGCTGTAGCGTTCATACATACACATTAATTTTTAAACTGCTATCAAATTTGTATCGTTATTATCGGTATAAATCGTGCTTTGTTGATAATTTATTTTTCAATACTTTTAATAGCTATTATAAAAGACGACTACTTAGTTTAGAATATAATGTAAACAAGAAAAAGCTTACTACTTTACATAAACCTGGAAATGGAAATAATGTTACAAATCAAAACAATATCAACACTTTTGACTATTTTTCTAAGGGCTTGCGGTTTGCGTTCGTCAATATACAACATTTGATGCCAAAAATGGATGAAATCAGATATCATCTAGGAAAAATGAACAAACCAGATATCTTTGGTATTTGTGAAACATATCTAAATGAAAATATTCATAATAATGAATTGAAAATAGAAAACTTTGTTTTTGAAAGAAAGGATAGAAATGGAAGAAACGGAGGGGGGTTGATAGTTTTCATAAATGAGAAAGTGCCCTACAAACGTCGAAATGACCTAGAAAATGAAAATTTAGAATCTCTTTGGATAGAGATAAACTACCCTAATACAAAAACGTTTCTAGTAAACTATGTATACCGCCCTCCAAAAGTACGTCAATCATGGATTGATGAGTACGAACAGCAACTTGATGAAATTGATTCTAAATATTCTGAGTATTATATTCTAGGCGATGTAAATATTAATTTTATGCCTGATAAACTCAGAAACAAGTTCAATAATACAAAATGGTCTAATTTAATATCAAAATTTGGTCTTAAGCAATTCATTCAAACTCCAACAAGAACAACTAAAACTAGTGCAACAATTATTGATCATATTTATGGCAGTGTGAATAGTCATTCACATGTATGTAATATATTTGTATCAAATTTATCAATAAGTGATCACTTCCCTGTCTGTTTCATTAGAACAGTTAAATCACGAGTTAAACGTGGTTTCCATAAGACAATGAAATATAGATCATTCAAGACATTTAATGAACAATCTTTTCAGACTGATTTAGCTCGATCTTCTCTAGAATCTGTGGAGTATATTGTTGATCCAAATTTAGCTTTACAAACCTTTTTTTCAATAGTAAAAGATATTATTACCAAACATGCTCCAATAAAAGAAAAGAGAATTAAATTTGATGCACAGCCTAAATGGTTCACTGATGAAATTAAAGCAATGATATTTTTAAGAGATAAATATCACAAAAATGGAGATTTCGATAATTATAAATTATTACGAAATAAAATAAACTCAGAGATTAAGAAAAGCAAAAAGAATTTCTTCAATAATGCAATAAATGAAAGAAAAAATCCAAAATACATTTGGCAAAATATTAATGATTTAACTAATTTAGGTAAAAAGGAAAATGTACTTATTCCCGAACGGCTCACTTTTGGCGATACTACATTTACTGATCATGCTAATATTATAAATGAATTGAACAAACATTTTGTAAACATTTCTAATATTGTCGAAAAAGTACAGTTATCTAACGACGAATTTAAAATATTGAAGGATAAGTTAGATAATAAATTGAAATGGAAAGAATTCAAAATTGAAAGCATTTCTGCATTTGAAGTTAAAAACATTATTGATAAACTAGATGCAAATAAAGCCACTGGACTAGATGAACTAGGTCCAAAAATAATAAAATCGTGTGGTGACTTTGTGACCCCAATGATTGCTAGCATAATTAATAACAGTATAAGACAAGGAATATTTCCCGATGAATTAAAAAATGCCCGAGTTATTCCAATTTTCAAATCTGGACTGAAAGATGATCCGAGCAACTATCGACCTATTTCTATCTTGCCTACAATATCTAAGATTTTTGAACGTCACATAGCTAATCAGTTACAGCATTTTTTCCAAAAAACAAATATTTTACATAATAAACAATCAGGATTTCGAAAGAATCATTCATGCAATACGGCCCTAATTCATTTGATAGACTCCTGGCTAAAAGATGTTGATAGTGGCAAATATAAAGGTACAGTATTTTAGACCTGCAAAAGGCGTTTGATTTAGTTGACCATGAAATACTTTTATATAAACTCAAACTTTATCACTTTTCTGTCACATCATTAAAACTGTTTCATTCGTATCTGTCTAATCGTATGCAAATAATTCAAATTGGAGACTTAAAATCTGACGTACAATATGTTACCTCTGGCGTTCCACAAGGCTCAATATTAGGTCCTTTACTGTTTCTTCTTTATATAAATGATCTCCCAAATATTTGCGAGGATGTTAACATAGATTTATATGCTGATGATTCCACGTTGCATAAATCTGGAGATGACATATCAGTTATAGAAGAAAAACTACAATATAGCCTTAATATGATTACTAAGTGGTGTAAAATAAATAATATGCTTTTACACCCTAAAAAATCTAAAAGTATGCTGGTAGGTAGTAGACAAAAGCTAAAGATTGCAAAAGCATTAAATTTGAAAATTAACGACTCAACTCTTGACAATGTAGAATCACAAAAACTGCTTGGTATTTATGTTGAAAATACACTCAATTGGCACTGTCAGGTAAATGATGTGTGTAAAAAATTGAACTCTAAAGTTAATTTATTTAGGCGTATAAAGTACTTTTTAAATAAGGAATCTCGCATGCTTTTTTATAATGCATACCTTCTTCCTATTTTTGATTATTGTTGTAATATATGGGGAAAAGAAAACAAAAAATATATATGCCAAATATACAAAATACAAACACGAATTTGCAAAATTATTCTAGACCTTCCAATGAGAAAACAATCAGAAAATTTATACAAAAGATTAAAAATATTGCCTTTCAAGAAAAGATGTATTTTTCACAGCGGTGTCCAAGTATATAAAGCATTGAATAATATGTCCCCTCAATATATCCGAGACTTACTTACCATATCTAATAATCAAAAGTATAATCTAAGATCGATATCTAACGGAAATTTAATTTCGTCTTACAAACCACGTACTAATTATTTTAATGACACATTCCAATTTAATGCCATGGTTATTTGGAATTCCATACCACTGACTATAAGAAGAAAAACAAAATTGCCAATATTTAAGAAATGTTTCAAGAAATACTTATTTAATCAAATTTAGCACGGTCCGTATGTCTTATATATACAGAGAAGCTATTTATATTCATACATGTGTTTTTTTTTATTATTATGTTTTCTAATAATGGGTGTCTGTCTTAGTTTCAAGTTTTTTGACTGTGTTAATTTTGTAAGTTAATTTTACTTTTTAAATTGCAGATTAAAATGATGCACTGATGGAAGTATTATGTTTAATGATAAATAAAATGAATTGTATGAATGTTCAGTATATGTGTTAATATATGTTAAAATTGTGATAACCATTTAATCATTTCTTTTTACATGTTATATTTTCTTTGATTGATATGTGTTCTTTTGTGTGTGTGTTTTTATTTTTTATTTTTATTTTAGAAGGCCGCATTGTAAATAAGATGTTGCAATCTCTATATGTCTTAATGTGTTACCTTCGGTAAATAAAGTTATTATTATTATTATTATTATTATTATTATCTCCCATGTGAGTTTTTTTACATGACTGGAATACTTTTGTATAATTGAGTGTAAGTCGGGGACTGTAACTCGTTTGCGATTTTTCAGATCATTCGCCCACTCTTATTTTCCAGAATAATCGTTTTATTATTCTGTGGAAAATGTGAGAAAAATGAAAACCGACTTAGCAATTTTACTTTTAGGGAATTGCTTTCTTACCTTTCGGAATTTTTACGTTTTAACTTTCTCAGTTGATATATGTAAAAAGTCAAAATACTTTTCCTGGGGAATTTGGACCCGAGTTGAAATCTTTTAATGTTAGATAAATGTAATAAATTGCCTTATCTTGACAACGTAAGAGTAAAGACTTATTTGGTTGTATTCTGAAACAAGTAACATTATGATTTGAACTCTATTTTACCAGCCAACATAAAATATGATAAACAAGATCAACAAGGAAAGACGGCGTTCAATGAACGCAAACCCCACGCGACCCAGCAACAAGAACCAGTGGCAAGGAGCCTAAGCGGACCCCAAATAAAAAAGGGCAGGGCACAAGGCAGATCACGGACAGGCTAATCACAAATGATAAATTATTTGTTACTGATAAGGAATTCAGAGAAAACAAATAAATGATTGAAAATAGGCCCAAAAAGTCAAAGGGCACAGGGGAAGTGGTCAGGAGACCCGGGGAATGGGGGGAGGTAAACTAAAGAAATAAGACTAGGGGCAACGGGGAAGATACTTACCGTAGACAAGAAAACAAAAATGGACACAAGCAAAAGTGTCACCAAAACAGAATGAAACAACATAGAAATACATCTGAGGAACACAGAAGAGCGCCGCCTTGGAACGGTCAGCAGCACAAGTACTGCCGAGGAGTTTAAATAGGTTAATGGTGCACCAAACCTCACTCTTAGCCCCACCATGTTCCTATAAACGAGACAGTGTAAATAAAATGAATTCCCGCCAAGTGAAATTCTAACAGTTGTTATGGTTACAAAAGGTTAACCGCCTCTGTGGTCGAGGGGTTAGAGTCGATGACTTCTAGTCCAGTTACCTCTCTGGCGTGGGTTTGATCCCCGGGAGATGCTTTGGTAGTTTAGCGCGGAGGAAGGTAGTCTAGTACTAGTGTAACTCTCCAGGAACGATGGTTAGGAAACTATCCGCCAATATGACTGAAATATTGTTGGAAAAAAGGCGTAAAATGAAACAAACAAACAAACAAAAGGATAAATACATAAAACACCAAAATGATAATGTAGGAACATATAAATGTAAAGCCCAATGACCATTACAAAAGAACTCAATGTCCTAAAGGAAGACAGAGCAACAAGAAATTCACCTACAAGGGCCCGACGAAGCAAGGCAGAGGACGAACATTAAGACAATTCAGTCCCAAAGGGCTTTAAGAACTGTCCATCATAGAATATCCCCTTGGTCCGTCAGATGTATGTCGTCTATGCTGGGTGTCAGGTACCAGTCCGAATTTCAAAATCTTATCAGTCAGTCAAACTTGTCCGAAAGAAATGATATTTTATTTTGGCAGCAACACCTTGTTTTTCTTCATGATGTGTACAATGGTCACAATATGTATCTGAAATAAGATTTAATTTTGTTCAAGTTAACGCTTTACTGAGTGCATGGGTTTGCAATTAATGTCACCTTTAGCTGCTACTTATTTAATACGCTATAAAGAAAAATAATTCGCTTGTCATTACTCAAATGTATTTGTACGTACTTTTCCTTCAACAAAATGTAAAATGACTAGAATAACATTACAAATTGTATATTTTAGGTTTTTCGATATACCTGCTGCTTTCCTTTCCAAAGACATCTGGTAAGCATTAAATACATGGTTGTATCACTTTCGGTCCAAAAATAAAGTACCGGGCTGTATCACTTTCGGTCCCAAAACAAATTACCGTATATTGCCCAGATCACGTGGTAAAATGAGAACCTGTTTGCTGGACTACTTTTTATCTAGCGTCACTTTTTACAGTTTTTTTAACATTAAGCTGAACGCTAGGTAATATTAGAAATGAAGCTGAACTTTACTATGACGATAACACAGTAGCATATTATAAAACAATCTAAAATAGTTTGTTTATTCATTGTATTTCATTATAAAACATTTACTTTAGACGCCTTGCATTGTTACAATTGTACCGACATTGCTGACGTTGATGAATGTCTTACAGTGACAGAATGCCATGCCGGTCAGGTAAATATCTAACAGTAGCATAACGCCGTATTGGTCAAAGAAATGTACAAGTTCGCATAATATAATACTATTCTGATAAATATCGACACGTTATTGAATTTGATGATGTTAAAGTAAATATTGACAAATGAGAATCAGGTTATTGTCAATGAGAGAAAAAATAATATATTAATAGTCAGGAAGATACATTTTGTATGACAATAAAATTCAAAGCTGTGCAAATACAGAATTCAAAGTTACAAAGAAATTTCAGAACTCAGGTATTAATTGACCAATTAAATTCCTGAGATTTGAGACAGAACTCAGAAAAAGGTTATATCACCACGAGACCATGTCTTAACTTATCACTATCAAAACTGATAAATTATTATTCCGAAATGTCTCTATTT
This sequence comes from Ruditapes philippinarum, assembly GCF_026571515.1. Classification (NCBI taxonomy): domain Eukaryota; kingdom Metazoa; phylum Mollusca; class Bivalvia; order Venerida; family Veneridae; genus Ruditapes; species Ruditapes philippinarum. The sequence continues at coordinate 21,948 of NW_026853456.1, forward strand.
TTTGTCAATGACTATAAACGCTTTTTATGATATTTACTTGTATTTTGTAATTTTATAGTCTTGTTACATAGAAGTAAAATCAACAGGACAAAGAAGCACCCTCGGATGTACAGACAATCAGGTAGGTAAGAAATATACCAAAACAAATTTTACAAAATTAACAAAATTCTAAAATTTGGTTTGGTTCATATAAAACTAGTGTATAGCAAAATAAGTGACATAATTTACTATAAAATTCCGTTCTCCTCTTAGAAAAAGTATCATGTTAGTTGTTCTAAACCAACAATATGAATATAAGATATTTGTTCAAATTACCGGAAATTAGTAAAATTTTATCAATTTGCAATAATCGCAGAATCAAAGTGTACAGGACATATCTAGTTACCAATATGCCTTTACTGTCCACTTTTGTAGTTTCTTATCTATAAGTCATATTTCCATTTTACAGTTATGTGGAGTAAGTGCCAGTGGTGCCGGAAATTTGATCGGTCGACAGATAAATGGGAGACAAACTTTGGACTGCCATGAATGTTGTAGTAAAGATAGATGCAATACAAATCTGTGTGCACATTTAACACGTAAGTTCTTCCTTTCAAATTTTTTGGTAACTGAACAATAAAAAGACGAACAGAACATCCGTTTTTCTTAACATTAAATTTTAAAAGGGCCAAGAAATGATATCATAATGAAAAACATTCTATCACGTGACAAAAATAACAACAACATCAACTAACATTACATATTCGAACACTGCCGAAAGGCAAAAACGATTTATTGGGTTTTAAAGATATCACCCAGATTTACCGATATAAGCCAATATTTACCGAGTTTTAGTTGTGGTAATCCTTTATGAAAGAGTCCGTTGTCTACATACGGAATAGTGTATTGCAAATACGTTGATAGCACTATTAGGGTGGCTACTATTTATATTTCAGCCGGAGCATGTATTGATGATGTGACAGTGGATTGTGCTTTTCTAAATAGCTTTTTCAATATTTGTAAGGATATTCATCGAGCCAAGTTAATCTGTGCAAAATTCTGCTCACTGTGTTCACTTGGTAAGCTTATCGATTTGACTTACTACACTTGTTTTTTTCCAGTTACAAATCTTAATCAATTAAGTTAATGATTTCTCAGGTTTAAATTTCGAGACTTATTTTTTGGCTGTTTTTATATGAGAAGCTTTTCGATGCTATAACACTCTTTCAAAATAACCGTTTTCTTTTACCAATAACCACGATTCATATGAAATATACATACTATGTATAAGTAGACAAAATATTCGTTACTAGGCCATGCAGGCATAAATGGACATTATTTGCATTCAACGTGTTTTGACTTGCTGTTGTTCAGTAATACTCTCCAAGATCACAATATCTGATTTTCATTTATTTGGCATATTTCATTTGATCACCTTTTAAACAGTGGATGGGAATTGGGCAAGCTGGTCCCCGTGGTCTACATGTGACGTCACTTGTGAAAATGGGACTCAGACAAGAACAAGACAATGTTCCGATCCTCCTCCAACAAATGGCGGACTTTATTGCATCGGTACACGCACTGATATTAAGACATGCTTAAAACAACTTTGTCCAGGTATGAATTTAGCATGACAATGGCATATTTATAATCATGTTAGTAGTGCATACTCTAAATCAGTTACAAATTATAATATCTTATTTGAAACCAAAAATGACGTTCAATCTGAATAAACATTTAAGGAAAGGTTTGGGTTGTAGATAATTTACTAGAATACCAGATCGTAACATACACAGGTTAATTCAAACACAATGATGCTCAAAAAAATGAAACACAAAAAATGCAATTATTAACATATACGTTCGGTTCTCGAACATTGCCAGTAGAAAATCTCTATACTGAAGCAGGAGAACCTTCCATTTATCTATGTCGGAAATAGCTTATCTTTTAGTATGCAGCTGAAATATTGTCAAATAGTTACACTCCTGCTAGAAAAGAAATTATTGAACCAAATTCTAGTGACGCAGTTTTAAACAACCAAAAGAAAGATTAATCAGTAGGAAAACTTAAATTACATTCTTTAAATATTTAAGAGGATTTCCGTCAAAGGTAGAAGTTAATATATGCATTTTAACTTCTTCAAAAAATCATCCAAATTTGTATATTTTTCAAAGTGCATGGCGGATGGACTCAATGGTCGAACTGGGACGCATGTTCTGTAACATGTGGAGTAGGCATAGAAAGGCGACATCGTAATTGCTCAAACCCAATACCAGACAGAAACGGACTTCAATGTTTCGGCGACACATTAGATGATAGAATATGCTTACCGGGTCCATGTGCAAGTAGGTTTATCTACACATTATATAACAGAATATGCTAACCGGGTCCATGTGCAAGTAGATTTATCTACACAATGCTTACCGGGTCCATATGCAAGTAAGTTTATCTACACATTAGATTATAGAATATGCTTACCGGTTCCATGCGCAAGTAGTTTAAATATAGAGCTTCAGTTATCTCATGATTTTAAGAATGGGTGTTGATGTATTGTTCACAAGCTACGTTTCTTGTTAAAATCTAAATAAAAAGAATGAAAAAGCTATTCAGTGACACACATATAAATCAACACCAGTGGGTTATCTTTTAATATTTGGATGTTTATGGAACCTTTATCATTGAAATTGACATAACTCATAAATCATCACCTAAATCATAATGTTGGTAAATATTAATGTAGCCTATAAATAAGAAATACTTGTAGATGTAATCTAAAATGATAATAACACGATAGATTATAACAACACTATAAGATATTGTATTGCAGCACCTATCACAGAAAATTTTTACATGGAACAAACAAAAATCCAATTTGTCCTTTTATGGTCTTTGGCCCATTATGCATCATTTGTGCTATCGATTTGTGCCGCCTCTAGAGAGTAGTGGCGACATAGAGAAGTCACTTCTCCGTCGTGAATGATAAGTAATGATCAGTAATGATATAGTCGGGGTTTTTTTTATTCAATGATTTTGGACGGAGTTATGAACCGTTAATGAATCTTATTTTTAAAGTTTGTCCGGACTACTCAGCTCATACTACTAATTGCAATTTCAGTGAAACTTTACATGATTGATTTGTAGCTTAAGTATTTGCGCACATTACACGGATTTTCGGCTTGAATGATTTTTAATTGAGTTATGACCCTTGAATAAAAAAGATGTTTTTTGTGTTGCCACCTGCTCAAAAAGTTGTCCGGACTACTCTGCACAAACTTCTGGTGCAGTTTTATCAAAGCCTTACAGAAATGATTTGATTAAAGTGTAGTTGTGAATATCATCAGTATTCTCCGCTTCAATGATTTTTGTCATTTAATTATTTTTATTTTTAAAATTTGTCCGGACAACTCATCTAAATCCAATAATGCAATTTCAATCAAACTTTACAGGATTGATTGGTATCTTAAGTCCTTGTGCATTATGCATAGGTTTTATATTTCAATCATTTTTTGCTGAGTTTTAGCCCTTGTATAAAAAAACGCGTTTTGGCTCGTTAATGATTCTTGTGTCTCCTGCTACACAGTAGCTGCAACATGCAATTGGCTATCATGAGGTGACACATGTGGTCTCTGGCGCTTTCTTTTTCATCTCATTTTTTTTTAAAATTTTGATATCTCAGAACCGTTTCCAAAAAAAATATCAAGAAAATCCAAACTGATGGATTGATATGATTATTTTAATATGGTATTAGAACATCATTATTCACCCAAAGGGTAAAAAGCATCGATCGATATTGCGTACCGCGGCAAATACTTTGAAAATATTTTAGTATGTTTTCGACGATGTGACAACATTCAGACTGTGGCGCATGCGCAATATTATGCTTACTTAAATATGCATTTGGTTATCATAATGTGATTGTTAATAATTCTTGTTTCCTTGTAAAGAGGATATATAGAGCATAAATACAGTGTTTGTGATCTGAACATTTAATATATATTATAAAATGTATGGCTAAATTCCGGGTATTTCTAGATCATTCCTCTTATTGGCTGCTATCCTTTATATCTTAAATCGTTTGAAAGTTAATCACCACATCTTTTTTCAATGAATTTTCACAACATTTAGGAGACAACAAAATTGTAGAGATTATTTTCATATAAAAAAAAGTTTGTATTTAAGATGGTGGTTGGACTGACTGGGGACAATGGAGCACCTGTTCAGTGACGTGTGGGGACGGGTTAAAGTCTAGATCACGTACCTGCACAAATCCGTCACCATCGCCTCTGGGAACATATTGTGATGGAGATTCTTCAGAAGTTGTTTCCTGTAGGAAAAGCAATTGTAGTACGTGATAACATTTAAAATAACATTAATAAGCATTAGAATGAAAACAGTTATTTTCATTCCTACATTGGCTTAAAAATATGACAAACACATATTGTTCTATATCTTAATGAAAACCTCCGTGTCATCACAACTTCGTGTCTTTTTAATTATACAGAATTTTAGTTACATTGTGTATGAAGCTTATAGATTTACGTCTGGGTCCAACCAGTACTGAGCAATGAGTGTAAAATTTCTTGCTCAAGGAAACACTGGCTCGCCTCTGACGGGGTTTGAATCTACACAGATAGCGATACTATGTTACTAGTCGGACGTGATAACCATCCAGTCAATTCGCCATTATAACATGAATTTTAATCAAAATTAGTGAGAGTTTTGGTATAGCTAATGTCTGAAAGATGTTAGCATGTAATGCTTGCTATGATAAAACGAAAGTACCAGATTGTTGACAGAATATAACTACATGGATAACATTGGTACATTTAAATGATATGTACTCAAGAGTTACATGTATGCATATTCGCAATGTTCTGATGGAAATTATTTTTGCCTCTCTACGTGTTATGGTCATCAATTTTATTATTAGTTGTGTTTTTCTATGGCTATACAGTACAATAGTAATTAAAATTATCAAAGTAACTCAATAGATAATATTGTTATATCTTAACAAACGTATGTGACAAATTTTGTTTTACAGGTCCAAACATAGTATTTTAAGTTAAGAATGTAAAAAACAAAAATCCTGGCGTTGGAAACACTTTTATATTTGGCTCTACACTTGTTTATGAAGGAAATGCTTATAATACATCTACTGGAATCTTCACTGTGCCTGTCAACGGAACGTACTCATTTAGTTTACAATTGTGTACAAATATCAACAACTATTTCCTGATGGATATCATGATAGATGGGACAACATATGCTACCTTATATGTTTATGATAAAGATAGCATTTCATGTGATAGTACTGATACGGTTGCTGTTTTACATGAACATTCAAAAGTATTTGTTAAATGCACTAATAATTGTGTCAATGCTGTATATCAAGATGGCTATCATATGAACTCGTTCTCTGGATATCTGATTCACCAGTAAATTTATCTTTTCTTTTACTTTTCTCTTCTATTTTATTGTAACTTGTATATGAGAAGGAAGTGTATCCATGTAATAAAGCAGATACAGTTGCTGTTTTACATAAACATTCAAAAGTACTCTTGAAAACACGGAGACAATATTTCACTTTTTTCATAAGGATGGCGTTTTGCGGAATATTTGTTAAATGCACTTAAAGTTGTACGACCAGTTCTATATTTAAAGATGTTAGCCATCTGAACTCACTCTCTGGATATGTGGTTCACCAGTAAACTTATCTCAAGTGTCTTTATTTCAAGATACAATCATTATTATGAGTTTTTGTTCATGTATAAGTCTAAAGTTTATAATAAATCTGTAGCTCAATCCTTTTATTTGTATTCCTATTCTTTAAAATTCGAATTTACATTCATTATTCTAGGGGTTATTGTAAAATGGAATAAACTAGAACTGTGTCCAAAGGACACGGATGCCCCCATTGTGCAGATAAGCTCGTAAACAAGAGCATGCATGTTTTTATGGAAGTTTATGCAAAAGCTTCCATCCGGTTTAAGTGGAGTTGCGTTCACAAAATTTCAATATGGTACTAGTGAAAAAGTAAAAAAGGCCACAATTCTATTAAATTTGGTCGAAAAAAAAATTCCTTCCTTTTCTTCCTTCTACAAATTAAGGTTGTTCATCCCTGGAAGTTTAAGCAAAATAGATAAATACAGAATCCCTAGAAAAAGCCCAACACAGCAAAATTGAAAATGTTGCAAGCTCGGTAGCCATCCGGTTTAAGAGGAGATGCGTTCACAAAATTTCTTCATAGTATATAGTGAAAAAATCAACAAAGGGCCATAATTCTGTCAAATTTTGTCGCAGCAAAAATCCCTTCCTTTACTGCCATCTACACATTAAGGTTGTTCATCCCTGGAAGTTTAAGCAAAATCTGCCATCCGGTTTAAGAGGAGATGCGTTCACAAAATTTCTACATAGTATATAGTGAAAAAATCAACAAAGGGCCATTATTCTGTTAAATTTTGTCGCAGCAAAAATCCCTTCCTTTACTATCATCTACACATTTAGGTTTTTCATCCCTGGAAGTTTAAGCAAAATCTGCCATCCGGTTTAAGAGGAGTTGCGTTCACAAAATTTCTACATAGTATATAGTGAAAAAGTCAACAAAGGGCCATAATTCTGTTAAATTTTGTCGCAGCAAAAATTCCTTCCTTTACTTCCAACTTCACATTAAGGTTGTTCATCCCTGAAAGTTTAAGCAATCTCATCCGGTTTAAGAGGAGTTGCGTTCACAAAATTTCTACATAGTATATAGTGAAAAAAATCAACAAAGGGCCATAATTCTATTAAATGTGGTCACATCAAAAAAATTTTCCTTTACTGTCATCTACACAATAAGGTTGTTTATCTCTGGAAGTTTAAGCAAAATCTGCCATCCGGTTTAAGAGGAGTTGCGTTCACAAGATTTCGGGACATATGGACGGACAGACGTACGTACGGACGGACGGACAAGTGCAACGCTATATGCTCGCCACTTTGTGGGGGCATAATAATTTGTTATTCAAATTTTTAAATCTTTTATTTCTTATAATGTCCTACTTATGATTTGTTTCCGTATTAAAAAAAGTTGGTCTTACACTGTTCAAAGCTATGCCAACAGAAAATAAGAATGGACGGATGTGTTTTGGACCAGCGTTATACATTAACCACTAATCTGCCGTGCGCGACCACATCTGCTTTGGTATTTCTGAGAGCGATCAAATCTGCTTGGTTTTGCCGAGAGCAACCACATTTGCTTTGCATTCTTCAGAGCGACCAAATATGCTTGGTATTGCCGAGAGCGAGCAGATCTGCTTGGTATTGCCGAGAGCAACCACATTTGCTTGGCATTCTTCAGAGCGACGAAATCTGTTTGGTATTGCCGAGAGCGAGCAGAACTGCTTGGTATAGCCGAGAGTGACCAAATTTGCTTGGTTTTGCTGCACATCTGCTAAGTATTTCTGAGAGCGACCTAAACTGCTTGGTATCAGAACAGATGACACAACGCGTTGTCAGGCACCAAGTAGCTGGAGTTTTTTAGGAAATGTTTTAAGTTTTAATCAAAAATATGTTTAAAGTATAAGTCTCATAACCAAACAATGTTTATAACATCAAATACCAAGACATTTTATTGAAGCAATTCCATGTTGTTGTTGTTTTTATGCCCCGAAGGGAGGCATATTAAAATCACACTGTCCGTCTGTGCGTCCCCACTTTATTCATGTCCGGACTGTAACTTTGTCATACATTGAGGGATTATTTTGAATAACTTGGCACAAATGTCAACCTCTTCAAGACGACGTGTTGCGTTCAAGAACCACGCCCCTATCTCAAAGGTTAAGGTCACACCATCATTTTGAAGTTTCACATTATCGCAATAAGAGTAAATAGGTACACACATTCGTGTCCGGACTGTAACTTTGTCATGCATCGAATGATTTTAAAATAACTAGGCATAAATGTCAAACACATCAAGACGATGTGTTGCGCCTAAATATTACGCCCCTATCTCAAAGGTCAAGGTCACACAAACATTTTGAAGTTTCACTTTTTCAAAATAAGAGTTTATAGGAACACACATTTGTGACCGGATTGTAACTTTGTCATGCATGGAATGATTTTAGAATAACTTGGCATAAATGTCTATCACATCAAGACAATATGTTGCGTTTAATAATCACGTCCTTGCCCTAAAGGTGAAGGTCACACGACCATTTTGAAGTTCACATTATCACAATTAGAGTTTATAGGTACATACATTCGTGTCCGGACTGTTACTTTGTCATGCATCGAAGGATTTTAAATTAACTAGGCATAAATGTCTACCACATCAAGACGACATGTCGCGACTAAGACTCATGTCCCTACCTTCAATGTCAATGTCACACTTATAGTTTGAATGTACTCATTCTCTCGAGAAGAGTTTGAAGATACACATTCATGTCCGGACTGTATTTTTGTCATGCATGGAAGGATTTTAAATAATTTTGCACAAATGTCTACCACATCAAGACAATGTGTCGCGGCTAAGGTTCATGTCTGTCTATCTGTATGTCTGTCCGTCCGTTTGTCCCCACTTACACAACAATCATGTCCACACTGTCACTTTTCATGCATTGGGTGATTTTGAAGTAACTTGGCACAAATATCTCATAACAATATTCTGTCGCGTCCAGGATGATCTTTTTTCTTTTATCAATTGAACGTTACTGGATATTTATGTAATATTATATAATGAGTCAGGTGGGTAACACCATCTGTACTTGACTTGTCGTCTGCAAGATTCTTGCAGTAGTCTTTGCATTCAAGTTTAAATCGTAAAAAACGAAAAACTGCTTAACTAATTTGAAACATTATAAAGACAACAAATTAGTACTAATGAAGACAGAATAGAGAGAAATGGGATCTCTCAAGACCGACAAAATAGAAACTGTTGCAGGTTCGGTTTGATTGAGCTTATTCATGGCCAGAAATAAAAGATGCAAGTTACCGTCCACGTCCCTAGTACTGGCGTGAAATAAAAAAGGTAAAATATTGAAATTAGAATCATCTGCAGGTGTGTTCATGCGGCAGTTATCATTGAATCTTCAATGTGAAAAAATCGTACCTTCCAGGAAAAGCGGTGTATGGTCACCAAGAATTTGAATTCATGTACCATAAACGAGATAACTGTAGGCGAAATTAAATGAACTAGAATTTGAAAACATGATCAGCTGTGTTAATAAGCTTGTATAAATTAAAGGATATAAAATAAATCAGAAAAAAGTTAATTATTGTAAAAATTACAATGTTGCGTATGGTCAGTATGCCTATCTTGCCAATCCTCTAAAGGATCCTCAAGAAAGCCAAAGCCGTGAGCAAGCATTTCATGTTCGGCAAAACAACATCCTGTCAAAAGTATTATCTACCAAATTATGAATTTCAGACTTTTAAAATAATTTATCTCACATTTTCTGTTACATGAAAGCTATAGCCCAATGTCTCGTTGTTGAAAATGTTTACCATTTCTCTCATATCAGGGCATATATTCCATATTTACTAAAATATAATTTCTATTTTTATTTTTATTATTCAGTGAATTTATAGGTTAAAACAACATTCATTCAATGTCAATTGTGATGAATGATTATAGCTTGGACCACCCTAAAAGGATTCGAAACCACGATCCTAATCGCAGAAAAGTTAACATATAAAGTAATTCATTTCCACAATCTCTGTATTTTAAACTACCAAAGTTTTTATTCCAAAGTACCAATAATTGTTTTCCATTCAGACAAGCTTTTTTATTCTAAACTACCAATAATTGTTTTTCATTTAAACAAGTTTTTTTTTATTTAAAAAAAAACAAAATACAATAAGGCTCATTCATTTTCACTTCCATAAAATATATTAACCTACCAATAAATCTGTTTATTTGGGTATTCATAAATTCTTGAACATTTTTCGCTTCTTTACTATCATTAACAAGGGGGACTGAGTCTAAACTCGCACAATATTCCTGTAAATAAAGAGAAATATATTGTAAATAATTATAAAGATAAAACATAATTATGAGTCGTCTCCCTTCTTTCTTACTCAAGAACCCCGTTACCAAGGATACGAGGTCAATGTCACGTGGGTAGAAGCCCTTTGCTTTGACAAAGACAAGATATGCAATTTCTTGCATATCGGACTGGTCTTAGAACCTATGTCGGAAATTTCATCTAACATAGGAGAGCCAAGATACCGCCATAATGGACATGTACCCTCGAACCGGGTATCCTGATCCGAACCGCAACGTATAACAGATATTGTCATTGACAATGACATGGCTTCTATTAACCCTAAACCTGTTGAATGTTTGGTATTGAGTTGTCCTGTTTTGAATCTGAAACATTCCATTTAAAGTTTAAGGGATTTAATTATAGAAATACAAAAAACCTACCAAACAGTAAAGAGCTTATAAAAGCCGCGCTTACGTACAAAATTTGCCTGGCTTTATACTCGTGGCAAACTTACCTTTGCTTGTGAACAATGCACAGGCGTGGAGCTGTACATGTAGCACTTCAGGTTATAATATATAAAGTTGGCAGGGTAAACAGTATCTAAGAATGTAAGAAAATAGATAAATACCTTAAAAAATATAACTATTTTTTACCTGCATATATGTAATATAATATTGTGCGTAAAATATCAAAACAAGTTATTTTTCAATAATGTGTTTATTCATGTGATAAAACAATGCATTTAGTCATGTGATAAAACAATGTATTTAGTCATGTGATAAATCAATGCGCCTATACATTTGATAAAATAATGCGGTTAGTCTTATTATAAAAACAATGCGATAAGTTGTGTTAAGAAACGATGCATTTAGTCATATGATAAACAGTGCGTTTAATAATGTGATAAAATAATGTGTTCAGTCATTTGATAAACCAATGCACTTTGTCATGTGATAAAACAATGCGCTTAATCATGTGATTAAACAATGCGCTTGGTCAAGTCATAAAACAATGCGCTAAGTCATAATATAGAACAATGCGTTTAGTCATGTGGTAAAACAATGATTTAAGTCATGTGATCAAACATTATCTCATACTCGTTGCTATATAATACAACAAAGAAACTTTCATTTAACAAGTTCAACAAATTGCTAGAACCCAAACCTTTATATAAAATAGATAAACACAAAATCCCTAAGAAAGCCCAACACGGCAAAATTGAAAATGTTGCAGGCTCGGTTTGATTGTGCCTGTTCATGGACGGTACTGGAAAGTGCAAGTTACCGTGCAGGCCCCCTAGCACCGGCTTAAGCAGAATTCAACATTTTAACATGAAATAGTAAAATTTTGAATTTAGAAACATCCGCAGATGTGTTCATACGGCGGTAATTTGAAGTATTCAGATATATTTAAGTTTTCTTTACCTTTGACAGAAACTTGGCCGGGTACATTTTCTTGTAGTAAAAGAAGTGGTATCCTCGTCTATGGCAGGCAAAAGCTGTTTTCGTGTCATGAACACTGGAATATTGATTGAATAATTGTGAGAAATGAACGATGATGATAAAATAAACACAAACATATTTGAAACAGGTACTAGTATTATTTGCGCTTTGGACAAAACTGCACGCCTTTCTTGACTGTCAAATAAAACAAAAGCTTATCTAACAACTCTTGCTAAGTGTTTAACATAGAAAGCTTACAGTTAAAATGTACCAAAGATATCACTTTCTTTGTTGTTATTGGATTTAATAGTATATTTATAATACATGTATGTTTTACAGTAGATGCGCATTAAAAATAAATAAAAGAAAACTCACTTCTAGTGAGTTATGCATGCGTCATAAAATGATTTAGCATTTACTCAAAACAAACACAGTCTTTTCTCTAAAGTTTCTCAAAAGTTGTTGTTTTTATTCTTTTGTTACTTTTTTTTCTTCATTTAGAGTTTGAAATTATTTTCGTTCAATAGGATTGCTGCTTTTCGCATGAATCGTAACAAATTAACTTTGGTAAATCGGCTCGCTATTAAACAGTTTAGTAAATCGACTGTTTATAAAAATAATAATTTCAAACTCTATAGTGGTAAATGCTCATAAGTAAGTATTCAAACAATTCAATTGGTCAAAACGGCACACTAACGTATTCTAAAAATTTCCACAAATAATGCAACAAAATTGTCGCTAATTTAACATGACGTTACCGTGACGTCATAAAAATATTAATCCGTTGTGCGGAACAGTAAATATATACAGTCAAACTTGTATAAGAAAGACAGTATTGGGAATTTGTAAAAGTGTCTCTCTTATACAGGTGGCTCTCTTATCCAGGGCTGAACTCGGGCTAGAAAAAGTGACTATTTTTAACTATTTTTTTTCAAACGTCGGACAAACAAAATTGTACTTCACTCCGTTTCCATTGTACTAGCATATGGTGCCAAAGCTAGATATGCTTTGTTCTGGGTCAGACTCTCACTTCCAGATGAGAGATATTGTCCATACACGAAAAACCACAATTATATCTCAACACGAAATACAATTAGCTGGACTAAATAGCATATATCTACATTTACCAGTAAAATTTAATGAAAGGCCCATTAAACCCCAAAATTGATTTTATTTTTTATTTCTCAAAAGCTTTTTTGGGGTGTGCTGTTATAGTTTCCAAAAAGATTTTATCTACTCATTTGCTTTATATATGAACCAGTTGTTGTCTGGCAATTACTATAGTTATAGTAATTTAGTATTTTGTTTTGAAGTCAAAATACCACTTAATTTACACTTAATGCTACATTTACATGTATTACAAATAATTCCACACTCAGAATAACTTTCTTTCGATAATAAGCAATAATATGCTTTAAAACCAGTAGTTAAATGTTATATTAGTCATATTTGTATTTTCTAAAGAAAGGAAAATTTATTCGTTTCTGATGTATAATGTGCCTTTAATAGAAGTAATTCTTTTTTTTATTTACAATTTGCCGGGCACCGCGGTACGTACCGACGAGGACTACATAATAAACAACGTAATGTCATTTATCACTTACTAGTTTAATACAAGGTGATGCCGCCTGTTGCAAGAAGGACAAACAGGCTGACAATGATGAAATACCGTATAAAAGACCAGCCAGATTTGTTGATGCCCTCGTTGTCCGAATCTTCCCTCTGATCAGCTGACGTCAAGTTTTCTTCTACGTCAATAAAAGATTCGTCACGTAGGGATCCTTTATTATATAAATGAATAATATAAGATAACATTGACTGAAAACTTTTATTAAAAGTTTTTAATTATTATTTTAATAAAATGTCTGGTTAAATTTGAGTAAATTTGTAACATATTTAGTAAAACAGTGCACCATAGATAAATTATATACTTGTAAACACATCAGAGATGACGTTACACTGTTACACACTCGTATAAACTCGGAGTTGTGTTAATTCTGTGAAGTCCCGTTTGAATATTTTTTGTTAAGAAATCATTTGATGTTGCAATGCAAAACAAAAACGTGATCTAAGTTTTATGTGATCAAGCAGACATTACTCAGATAAGACAGTCACGGCGTTCCGTGGAAACGCATTAAACATCATAATGTCCCGTTTCAACATGGTACTTTCGCGTTGTAAACTTTGTAATATCGCGTTGTCTTCGGGCTTTCGCAATATTGTTATCGAAAACTGGCATGTTAACATGAATTTTCTTGTCCATCAATATTACTGTGACAATTTTACCCCATTGCCAAATCTTAAACATATTATAAACATATTACCTTTCGTACTGTCTGCTTCTGTGTCACTTTGTTTAGACATTTCCACGATATTCAAAATTATTTTGGAAGCAGTTTTTTATTCTTCATCTTAGGGGGGTTTACCCGAACTTTATTCTTTTTCAGTTATGGCTAAAAAAGCATTTTAGGGTATTTTGATGAACAAAATTATACAGGGTACTGTACCTGATGATATAAAGACAGCGAGAGATATGTTCCTCTTTTCAAAATGAATGATTAAGCTGTAATTGGCAGTTAAGGAATAATCTATCTACGATATATCGTATATGTTGAATTATTTCTAGTTTTTTTTAAAGAACATTGTTTTACCACATTTATTCCTATCTTAAAGGAAAAGACATACTATATAAGTGTCAATTCGTGACTTTTGCACAAACATCACGTCACATTTTATTGGATTACATAAGGATAAAGATTATCGTGTGACATGATTTTAATGGATATTTAAAAGTCTACAGTGAACCATTCGATTTTTTTACATTCGATAGGTCATATATTTCAAACAGGCAAAAATTTGCGGACTTAAATTACTTTTTACTCTTTTAAGGATGGGTAACTTAAGGTGTTCACTAAGAATCTATTTTGTTACAATTGTTATTTCAATAGATATGAATGATATGTTGGCTGTGGTAAAAAATGCATGTAACTCATTCTATATGCTGATGATATGTAATTGTTCTTTGCATGAAAAAATAGATCCTTGTTTAGTTTAGAAGGGAATGGTTGCTTTTTTTCTTTTTGAAAAATTGCCTGACAGGTTAATATCATTTTCAATAAATAATCTCTTCAATTAGGAAAATAAGAGTCAATATCATTTAGATCAATACAAAGTTAGGCTCATTTGTCAATGCCAGTTGTAATTAAACTGTAAAACAGTCATATTCTAAATGTATTTATTATAGATGTATGGTTAAATAAGTTGTGTCACAGTTTAGCATGATTATTTCGTGCTCACTGAACATGAAGTGTTAATGTAATTGACAGGTAGATATATACGCCACTCGAGGACTTCGCATTGTATTGTACAGCATAGGAACTCGAGAACGGGACATATTTTCGATCGTGTAACGGTTTTTAAAAAAGTTTCTGCTACATCTAAATATCTTTTAGAAATATCCGAGAATATGGCCTCAAAAAATATTTTATCAATTGAACCCAATCTGTCTCTTTTAAAACTGGTCAAATGTTTCGGTATTATAAAAAAGGACAAGGAATGACATCCGCCATTCGCCGCAACGTTTTCGGCATGAGTATTTCCCCTTTGGCTACAATTGATTACTATTTGTTCAGAATTGTGTTCCCGTGATTTTTGTCAACTATCAGGTATCGTCCGGATATAACGTTCACGGTTTATGGTTTACACGTGTTGACATGTATAGGCGGCATTATAACGGGCGTATTCGTGTTTTGATTTGTTCACATGGAGAAAACAGACACTTTAGTAATATGGTCCAACTGATTTTGCCTAACTGAAAAAAGGAGTACTAAAACTTGATCCATAGTTAATTTTTTAGGCACTCATCTGGTATACATTACTTCAAAAATTAAAACAAAAAATCAAGCATATCAAGGGGGATAACTTACGCCGAACGTTGCTGTAAATGGCGGATGTCACTCCTTTTCTTTTTTTCATTTTTTCAATATACCGTAAATTTGACTGATTTTTAAATTAGCAGATTATATCAAATTGGGATTAGATAATTAAGGACCACCCGCTCGCATAATATAAAAAGATATTCAAAGGTCGGACAAACAATATGTAAAGCCGGTACGGATTCGGATTTATGCGCCGCAATATGTGGTCCTGTTCCAGAGTTCCTATGTTGTACATGTCGTATTGTGGTTTGCGTATCTCTAAGAAAAGAATGCACGTGGTAGATAATGGGCAAGATTTTAATGAAGAAAGAGGAACATTTACCTTTCATAAAATAAGTTTTAAGTGACCTTGGCCTGTTGAACATGTGCCGATTTTTGTAAAAGTATGTAACTACAGAAATTGTATTAGACAACTCCATCATGTTAGCCGAAAGGTCACGTGCTTGTTGGTATGGTTCAAATATACTTGCAAAGATATCGGAAATGAACGAACTTTGAGCGGTTCTGAAAAAAAATATTTAAAGGTATTAGGAAATCGAACCTCAAATTTTGTAAAAATAGGTAGAGGCTGCCGACAAGGAGATCCTCTTTAATGTTATATTTTTATATCATGTCTTTAAAAATAAGAAATGACAAGATTATTCAAGGAATAAATATCAATGTAGGACATAAATTTTCAAAATTTGCAAATGACAGAACAATGACTTTAGTTTGATCAAGTGTCTTTAAATAATTTTTTGGAATTCTTGTTAGATATTGCACAAATATCGTG
>NW_026853457.1:0-100242 GCF_026571515.1 Ruditapes philippinarum
TTACATCTTGGTAATACGGAATTGCAACACTTTGTCCTTCGACACTAGAATTTGCACGGCTATATACGATCAGAGGTGAAGAATATACAATAAAAGACCTACTGCAGATAGATACCATGTTTGGTTAGCCCTATTTGTTTCATTTTTTTTCTGACTGGTCGAAATAGTGAAACCAATAGCGACGTTTGCAAATTGTCTTTGACTGAAGTTAGGAAACATTTTGAAGAACTGCTTAGCGGTTTGTACTCGTACCCTTATTTGGTCATTTGACAATATATGGGGTGTCCATCCGTACTTTCTAAATAAAATGCACCTGCGATAACGATATGCCAACAGTTTTGGCGATGTCATGATTCGAATACCTGTTATCAATTATTAACCCGACTTATGAGACAATTGTCCTGCCAGTTACTGTCACAGGTCGGCCAGATTTTGCTGCATTATTGACTGACTCTGTGGCAACTCAATATAAGATGCCTTATCCGACCTTTAAAAATATGCTTCGCCGTATTTTGTGCGAACTTTTATATGAGTTCTTATTTCTTTAATATTCTCAACCCGTTTCACAGCTATTTTTACATTTTTAGCTCTATTATGATTGCGATTAGTTTAAAACTGTTTAGCTAAAGCTTCGTAAGGTATTGCAGACGTATCAACATCCATGCAATTGTGGAAAGCTTTTTGCGCATTGGTGCAATACACATTAGTTAGCAATATGCAGTGAAATGTTGATACAATATACCGGTAACTTCATATAAAGGATATGCATGCTTAAGAAGAATTACGCCAAGAATGATGTCATCCTTTCCTATCCCGTGGTTTTCACACATCCACTACAGCGTCTTCTGCGTTAACACATTTCATTTTTGTTTCAAAATGCAACTTGATGCTTGTTACAACAATAATTGTGAAAAATATTGATCGTCTGGTTAACGTATACCAGATAACAAATTATATAACCTGGCTAAATTCAGAAATATCGAATAAGTGGCGGCTCTCAATCAGCTTCGGACTTGCCTACAACTCTTTTACCCTTTTTACGTATTTGCCGTTCGGCACAAAAAAATGTCGGTGCTAATAAATGAATTCCTCCAACTTTGAACCATTCAAGTGTCAGTGTAAGAGAAATGTTTATTAAAGATACCGAATGCACTAAAACGTATTGCCATCTGATCTACTCACTCATTGATTCATAAAGAGAAGCTACTGCTTTTAATTTCATACAACATCTAACGAATTTCAAATATACTCGATTGAAAAAAATCTTACGTTTGGACAAGTCAATACCGAGAGACAAGGTGCGCGGCAAAGCACAGACTAATTGTGGATTGGTAATAGCTAAGTTGAAGGGATACTGTATCAAACATGATGTGTGCACACACCACGTTCTGCAATTGGGCTCATAAGTTTATACAAAATATTACATAACATTTAGCGGTATCACTAGAGAGGCAAGCAAAAGTCAGGACAAAGGACTCAAATTTATTGACATTTTATTACAAACATTGCAATATTTATCCATATAAGTTCAAGTTGGTAAAAAAATTAATAACATCAATACATCTAAAATTATTGTGTGAAACAACACACACAAAAGCAGTATCAAAAACTCCTGTAAATGATTTCTCCCAAATAACTGTAACTATTTAAATAGTAACAATGTGTTTTTCAAATAAAAAATATATTTGTTCTGTCCTGAGAAACAAACAAGCGGTATGTTGACCGCGTGTTGATAAAATCAAGATGGGAAGAATCGATCTTTGATCATAGGAACGACGTCTACATCAGCGAACTGTTTGAGACACACGTTACCTATACCTAGCAACGTTAAGGCAAACAAACCCTTTAATGCATGCACACTGTGGTAAAATGGTTTCTTTCTGAAATAATATTTGATTTCTTATAAGCATCAAATTATTTTAAAAAAATCAAAACATATCATAATGTTGCTGAAACAACGCATGCATGACTGCAAGTATATCTTAAAACAGTACATTTTAATACATAATGTTCAAGGCTGACCCATAGACAGAAATTACTTAGTATTATCATTTTAAAAGGCAGCTAGTCTAGTAATAAACAAAGATACAGTATCGTCACTTTCTCTAAAATCGGAATACAAAGTGAGCATCTAAAAGGTGCTTTTATAAAATAGACAAATCGTAATATAAATTTAACATCAAAATAGGATTTTATTAAATACTAGTAGACACATAAAATCGGAATACAAACCGAGTATTAAAAGGTGCTTTTCTTATAAAACAGAAATTATTTAAAATTTATATATATGTGCATTCAATATTCTGTTGCCTAGTTTACCTTTTCTCTGCATCTTGAATATAGCCTTTCACATAAAAATGTCGAGCTACCAAATAATAGGTACCTAAGACAGCAGCAGGAACTGGAAGGAATAAATAAATCAACATTACAGTTAGAACTGATATGATGTAAGGTCAATCAAATAGGAATAGAAATTTAAAATATTGCTACCTTGTTAATTTATTGTTCTACATCATTAATGCATATATTTGTTCATATTTTCTATTTCCATAAAATTTATACTCACTTTGATGTCCAAATATACCAGCTGTCCAAAGTATTGCTTCAAACATTACTCCGAATTCTAAACCATTTTGCCTGAAATATACAAAATAAACAGACTGATAAATGTATGCATAGACTCAAGCAGACTTTGTATAAAACTACAGCATAAAAAACATTACAAACTCGATGTGTATCCTCAAAGGGACTCCACTGAGGTCTTTAGACATGACGAGAAAATTATTCGAGATTAATGTTCAATTAGACCACTATTGTAATTTTTACGCAGACCATTCGCTCACTCAGTTTTTCCAGAATAAGTATTCTAATTGTGAAAAATGACCCAAAATTGAAAAGCGTTGCAACGCTTTTCACTCAGACTGGCTAAGAATTGCACATATAAACGAATTTTAATGTATC
Source organism: Ruditapes philippinarum (assembly GCF_026571515.1). Classification (NCBI taxonomy): domain Eukaryota; kingdom Metazoa; phylum Mollusca; class Bivalvia; order Venerida; family Veneridae; genus Ruditapes; species Ruditapes philippinarum. The sequence continues at coordinate 2,962 of NW_026853457.1, forward strand.
CTTAATTGTTTTTGCATATCTTTCCGTTTTAAGTGTCCCAGTGAATCTGTGTAAGAATTTCAAAATGTATGTTTTTAAGCTTTTAGACCTCGGTGAAGTTCCTTTAAGGTGAACGGAAAAGAAAAACCAACAAGAAAACAACACGCATAAAAAAACCTCCAACAACTCACTGTGCTCTAAGAGCCCTTATAAAATCAGGTGGTCCATCAGTGGTGGGAGGTGAAATCTTGTGCTTTCTTCTCAACACTGCTACCTCTGTCGCCGCCATTCCTGAAAAAGACTTAACTTTAATAATAAATAGTCGCCTTATTATAAAAGAACTTTATTATATACTTATAAATGAAATATTGAGAAATATTGATGAAATAAAATGCGTATGTTCATTTTCCGTATTTTCACTGTAAAAATTTATTTTTCACTGCAGTGAAACATATTTTCCGTATTTTCACTGGTGTCTTGCCGGACTACTTTCTTTTAAATTTTGCCAGTACACAAAATTTAAGGGAAAGTCTTTCAAATTTTAATGTCAAAAAAGATAAAAATGTATATCTTGTGGCATGAAAATTACCATATTTCACTCGTGGCTACCGCCACTCATGAAATATTTATTTTCATACCACTCGATGAAAATAAATCATGTATTTATAGAAAAAACTTGAATATCCTCTATGTATTCAGAAAAACCTGTCACCGAAGCATGGCACTGTCTTAAAAGTAATACACAGACCATGAAACTCATATCCTCTATTGATCTGCATAAGTATATGATAAGTATACCTGACACACATTGTGACTGTTAATACAGTAGTCACTACTTTATGTTACATTTTAGCTAGTTTCACTTCTGCAACAACAACAATTATTTATGAGCCGTCACAAGTTGTACTCATTCTGCCAAGTTGTATATAGTACTGTTAACGTATTAAACGTAACAGAAGCAGCGTATGTCAACACATGGTATTATAAATATATATGTAAATGTTCTTACATGATTCATGATAAGCAAATTAATCTCTTTAATCACTTTCTAAAATATATGTGGGTTGAAATTATGAGATTTATCTGAAGCAGTGACAACAGCAGTGACAACACGGCAATAACATAAATTAAAATGGGAAGTTGTGAAAAGCTAAAATTAGACTAAATGTATAGTGGTACATGTATATCATTTCACACATACTCGTCATACTTTATAATTTGACATAAATAAATCAGTGAGCCGGTTAAGATTCATTTCAACAACCACATACACGAAGATCTATCAACAAACCTAGCTGCCATGCATGTGCCGCCGCAACAAACCCAACAAGAACCAAGTCTTCCTTCTCCATTCTGTCGCTGAAATAATATATATATTTCGTAACAGTTTAATAATGCGTTAAGTCAGTCAGATAAAGGTCTAAACAAATAAATCAGTCCCCAACATGAATGTTATCTCTATTATCTTAAATCGAAACTAGATGTGTATACACAACTTTATATTAAATTATACTCGGTAATATTAAATGTCCTTTCAAACAAACACGAGAAAACGTACAGATTTGCCACAGTTTAAATAAGAAATAAATACGAAAAATAAGTAGTTTTTTGCATACAAATGGCTTCCAGCAAGAAAAGGGGAGCAACCGACGAATAACTATTTCGGTAGCAGGTTTATGGCAAAATGGCGTTCCATACATCATACATATATTGTTAAAATATATGTGCTGTTTACAGTATGTTTTTGTAAATGCAAATTGCATTTATTGTTCCATATGTGCCACATAATTACTTATACTGGCATGTTTTCTCTGTTATTGTACATTAATGTTTAAATCGCATTATTTAAAACACCTAAATTAAAATTTACTGAAAATCCACAAACTAGATCAATATATATTAGTATTGTAAAACATCTACATAAGGAATTTAGGACAGATGTATCATCTATCTCGATCACTGAAAATATGAACATGAGGAAATACGTGTGAATGGTCATCAAAAAGTGATAGATAAGCTATGGGGTGATAGATAAGCTATGGGGGGGGGGTTAACAAATCAGAAAGAATATTGTCATTTATCACCAAAATTTCCGAAATTAAATATGTTATCCAGTTTTGAAACTGCTTATCTCTTTAAACATTAATCATGCTAATATCTAAACATTTCTACAATAAAAAGGGGAAACATGTCATAATAATTAAGACAAAATATTGCACTGAAAGCCAATCGTCATGACATTGGGAATTTGTCATTTATGGCAATCTTAACTGAAATATCGTAACAGTTTGCAATCCCCTCACGCGCAGTATCATGAGTATATTGTCTTCAATAAGTTACGTAGATTCAGCCAAACTCTCGTGACTTGATATATGGTTTAAATGGACAAGAGGTCATTATTAGGTCTTTCTTGTTAAGAGCGACCATCTTTTCCAGACAACTTTAATGCAATTTTGGCAAACCACTCAAGAATAGTTTCTATTTAATTTAATCCAAATTTGCCAAGCAGTTGAGTGTGAAATGTCGTTTTTAAAGCGTATCTCTAGTCAATGCTCCGGCGACCATCTTGTTCAGCAGAAAGAACATAAATTATAATATGAATCCTTCAGAAATTTATCAAAACTTGCGAAGAAAGCATGGTTTGCTACATGGTCCTAATATGCTTAATTCGAATTATCAGATCAATGGATTTCAATAAGAAATACTCCACAATTTATTTGTTAAGGTCAATGTCTGTGGTTATAGAATTAAAGATCGATGAGAGCAGCCTAGGGATCAATGCAGTGGTCACTTAAAGCTTATTGCTATAGTTAGCTCTGGCTAAAAAAAAAAACAAAATCTGCATTATGGCGAAAGAGGTCAGAAAATGTCAGATAAATCTTAACTGTATTCTCCCTTTTTTTGCTCTCGAAGTCCTTGATATCAGCAGACCATCTTCTAGGACGATTTTTGCAAAATTTGCAAAATTCTTGTAAAATTTCACGAAAATATACCAAGCAGTCTAGAAAGAGATTATTTTAAATGTTTCCTATTAATAATTTCAGCTTTCACTGCCATCTTGTTAAGAACACCATGAGTCGACAATTTCAATCAAGGACCACGTATCCATCATTTCTGTACAGTTTCATCTAATAACTACTATGCGGTTGAGGAGATGTCGGTTGAGGAGGAATTTTTTTTTCTATTTTAAGTTCTGGCGGTCATTTTATTCAACATACCGAAATGAAATAAAGGACAACCTAATGATCATTCCTGTAGAAATTCATCAAAACATTGACTTAGAGGTTGATGAAATGTTGTTTTAAAGATTTTTGCTTTTTTAACTCTTTTTTTTTTTATTTGCAAAGTTTTTATACAGTAATACTTGGCAATATTTCATGCCAAATACCTATGCTCTAATATGTGCTAATATGTGCGGTTTCATTATCTTACTTCTAAGCCATTTATTTTACATAAAAAAATTTAAATGCGCATCTTCCTATAATTAAAAATGTATGATCATAAAATGATGCTAAGGAGACATGTTTTATACAATTTTTGCGTAGGACCATTATACAATGCTGCATATCAAAGTTCTATCACTTTTCGCATTAAAATAATTCACCTTTCATATCTAATATAGCAGCATACTCAGCTCAAAATGTATTAGACTGGATTTATGACTTCATGCAGAGGACCATTCCTGTGATAGAGATTCTTGCAAAGATCAGCATTATGAAGTTTCATCAAATTTGGCCAAATGTTTCTTGAAACAATTGGGGATGACAGTGTACAATGTACAGATGCGCTAATATTCCTCCTAGACACGACATCTGACAAATGGAATTGACAATGTGAATTCATACCATGATTTTAGTTAAAGCCCCTTTAAGTCCCAGTCTGCTTTTCTTTTCATTTCTCAAATGCTTTTTATTTCTGGCTCCATTATAGTATCCAGGCTAATTACCTGATTCAGCTTTTGCTCCCGTTGTTCTTTGTTGGCAATTAGTACAATTTTAATGATTGTATATTTTGTAACTACTTTGTTTACCTTTTGCTACTTTTATAACAAATAATTTCACATTCAGCACTACTTTCTTCAAGTACATATGTAATAAGCATCCAACATGCAACATAACTGTTGCAAAAACTATCTTTATGATCTTGCCCTTTTTAAAGACTCATTTCTGAGGCCTATTGTCTCTTTAAGATATGTCAATATATTGTTTAAAATATGTAATTTTCCAATATACACACATGTAAATCATTGATTTAAAAGTTACAGTTACAAGTCCTATCACTTGTTTATCCCTCTTTGGAAAAAATAAAATAAAAAAGTACAAAGTCTTAATACATTTGAAACTTTATTTTATACAACTATATTATGCATTATTTATTGCACAGATAAACAAATAGGAACTAAGTGTCACTTTGGCTAAGGTAAATCTTCTAAATTAAGAATAAAAATATTAAACAAAAAAAAACAAAACATATATGTCATGTCTTAATATAACAAAACATCATTATTCACAACAGCCAAGATTTTTGTAGAACAAAAATAAAACGTGAAGAACAAAAATAATCTCAAGTTTTTAAATCTCAGTTTCAAATAAACATTAAATAAGAATGGTTGTTTAATAAAAGGGATAAGTAATCCAGTTCTGAACTTTTTGTACACACCATTTTTATATGACTTTCGGAATATGTACCTTATTTATAAGTACAAATGCCATTATCAAAAATCACTATCTTAACATATATTAAAGATATACTATGATTTGAGAATATTGATAATTGCTACGCAGTCTCTCTGTAAATATAAAATAAATGTTTTGACTTCACAAGAAGTAGACATGTTATGCTTTAAGGTAGACCATGGGTAATGGGCACCATAAGGAACAGTAAAATTGACAACATAGGACAGTTATATGTCTTCAAGGTAACCTGTATGCAAAATTTAAATAAAATTTACCGTGTGGTTTATTAGTTATGGATATATTTCTGAACTAAGACTTTGCCATTAAAAGGGCTTATTTTCAGAAATGAGAAAACTCTAAATAATCTGTAATATCATCATTATAGAAAATGATTTTCTATTGCTCATTGTTAAGAAACAAATAATAACATTCAGGTAACAAATTATACAAGCAAAATGTTTGTTTCTAAACAAAATGTTCTTAATATGTATAAAAATGTTTCCTTACCCCACCCACTTTAAACACTAAATTTACCATTTCCCTATCTAAAATGCCTTATTCAAAATATCCCTTAAATTTACCATAATAAGGGGCTGTTTTTAAATTTTGCCTAAATTTTTTTCAAGGTGTATTGGTTGATCATGCGAAATATAAAATACTTTTACCGTGTAGTTTTTATTTTATTAAACTTTGAAAATATCTGGTATCATATTTGCTATAAATTTTGGCATTATTTAGCAAATAAATACCTACAATAATTATATGATTTAAATCAAACCCTTTTTTCTTCCATAAGGGATCAGAGAGATCCATAAATAATGTTACAAAGAAAAAAAAAGAAAGAAAAACAAGCAATTATCATAGTATTGCAAGCAATCCATAAGTCCCCTACCGGTTAGAACCCCATTAACATTCTGAAGGGCCATTGGCCATTCACTAAATGTTTCAATTTTTCTCTATTTTAAGTAAATTTGTTGGAAAAGTTCTTTAAAAGTGATCACAGGAAACAGTTTTTATGAACAGACGGACAGACGGACTGAAGGACACTCTAAAGTTAATATTTGAAACATCCCTGTTACCAAAATATAACATTTTAAAAGTAAAATTCTTAAAGAGGAGATAACTCTTGAATTAAAGATGCAATTTCATAAAAAATTTCAGCTCTTTTTGACTAATCACAAATATTGTTATATTTGCCATGTTTTAAGCCTATTTGTTGCCAAGGCAACTGATATTTTTTCAAAATAGGAAGAACAGATAAGACATGCATTATCTCAAGACTGCTATCTACCCATATGTCAAGTTTCATAAAAATATTTCCAGTACTTTTTGCTTTATTACTGGATCCAGTTTATGTGTAAAATTTGCCATATTTTCAGTCTATGTGTTGCCATAGCAATCAGAATTCTCAACAGAGGAAGAAAAGAAAAAGACGTGCATAATCCCAAGACTGCCATCTACCCATATGTCAAGTTTCATAAAAATATTTCCAGTACTTTTTGCGTTATCACTGGATCCAGTTTATGTGTAAAATTTGCCATATTTTCAGCCTATTTTTTGCCATAGCAACCAGAATTTTCAACATAGGAAGAAAAGAAAAAAACGTGCATAATCTCTATACTGCCATCTATCCATATACCAAGTTTCATAAAAATATTTTCAGTACTTTTCAAGTTATCGCGGGATCCAGTTTTGTGGACGACTGACAGACAGACGGACGGACAGACGGACGGACGGTAAACCTAAAGTCCCCTCCGGTAAACCGGTAGGGGACTAAAAAAGTTGCCTCTTCTGGGGTTTGAACCCACACCCCTTAATTTCAATGAAGTTGACAGGTGATTCTAGCCTATTTGAATACTCTTCAGAGTGGAGGTAATGCATTACCCATGGTCTACCTTAAATCCTAAACACTATATTTGGACACTATGACTATAAAACTGAAAGTTTTTTTTCAAGAAAGGCTCCACTTTACTTGATTTATGATATGGAACACAGATTCCCATACATAGTTTATACATTCTTTTATCTAATTAAGACATATGCATTAAGAATTTTATAGATCTGCAAAAAAAGTATTTTACTCAAAGATGAGCACAGTATATCTTTAAACTATACATCAAACAAATAATTAAGATCCAGTGATGAAATTACAGTTTGGCTTAAGAGAAAAAATATAACTGGTGACAAACTTAAAATTAGTACAGTACTCAGATATTTATTGATCTAAATAGTTCCATTCAAATTCTCAGAATTCATCATCTAAACAAACAAAATGGCGGTTTGTTTAATATAAAGATGATCATGCCATTCCCATGACCTTGCTTTTTTTTGAAAAACAGCAGAACACTTGTCTCTTTAAAAATTGTTGATCAAAGTTTACAGGTAAGGTAAAACTATAGGGTAATAGCAATATTTTTCATAAACTGGCTTTTGTTATGTTAAAGCAAATTATTTTACAAATACATAATTTTTTAAAAAGCACTGCCAAAAATGTTCAAATTATACAAAAACAAATTACAATGTATTAAGAAACAATATTTAAATTCACATTACTGTCTTTTCCTTTTTTTTATATTCAATACATCATAAATGTGGAACAGCTGCTTATCAATATAAATGGTTAACTTGAAAAACTGTCAATATAAATGTATTTAAGACAAATCTTGGAGAAAGGAAGTCACAGTCAAAGCAAAAATAAGAAATTTCAATTTCAAATTATTCAAATGAATTCAAAAATGATTCTTCCCGTATTTTAAACTGGCATATATTGTTGATTAAGCAAATCAGATTTATTGTAACAATCTTAGACAGGAGAGCTTCATATTAAATTGTGTTAGTGGTTGGAATACCTTTTTGTCCAATAGGATTGCAGTATTTCAAATGAAATAGAAACAGATTTACTTTGGTAAATCGACAAACTACAAATCAGTCTAGTAAATTCACGGCTCATGTTTATCAGAAAGTATTTACCAAATTAAATTGGTAGAACGGGCGCACCATTTTTGATCAATATAATTTTTTAAATATTAAATAATAAACACTAATGAACACTAAATAAAATGCTTTAATTATTAAAGCTGGTATGTTTTGTTTATGTGAACAAAGACTGAATACTTTTTCATAAAAATATGAAAATAAATTAAGACAAGATATATATTAAAATGTCACATGTGTTTGGCACAAAAAGTGGAAAACAACCATACCCTGCAAATGGTTATAGGAAAACAGTATAACATACCCACCTAACAGCAACCTAAATACATGCTGCATATTCTCTATCAGCTAATTATGCTAACAAAATAAAACACAAAATGCACTAATATATACCCTGTTAACAACAACGCTAAACTATCATTGGTTCAATTCTACTACTCTTGACATGTTCGATGCAGGTTCTTAATATATATCTACACAAGCTTCCCTCTTAAGTTGCTTTGTTTATTATTAGTTAATTACTTTATTTGTCTGAATTGACCTCCAACGGTTCAAATAAAAATATCACATATGAATGCCTCTTGGTGAAAATCCAGTTGGTTTCTTTGTTTGGTATTTTTAAATAATCAATCATTTTAGGTTTCTTTGTTTGGTATTTTTAAATAATCAATCATTTTAAACACAAATAACAGTGGCATTTTTAAATATTTAAACATAAAATATTTCTGCAAATTTTTGCAGATGGTCTGTGTCAGTTAAACAATTTTTACATTAGTTTTCCCAACAAAACATCTGTCTAACAACCACGATTGTTTAATGGAGTGTAGCAGGTTCACCAATGTTATATTTCTACATTATTTTCTGGAAGACAAATATCCAGTGATGTTACAAACTAAGCTAAGCATGATTGCATCCTGGTAAAGTGAGCTAATAACAAACACTAGTTAAACCTTAGCCTGCTGATGGCAACAAATTCTACCTACTCTATTCAGTCAGAACATATTTTGAAAATTTCCCTCCAAACAGATAAATGGTTTTGCTCAGAATAAAAGATAGACAAGTACATTTGAGCTGTGCCATGACAAAACCAACATAGTGCGTTTGCGACCATCATGGATCCAGAACAGACTGCGTATCTACGCAGTCTGATTAGGATCCATAATCTTCGCTATCGGTTTCATTACTTGTAAAATGGTTTGTAAGCGAACAGCATGGATCCTGATCAGACTGCACAGGCTGGTCTGGATCCAAGCTGGTCGCTAACGCGTTATATTGGTTTTGTCATGCCATGGCACATTTAAGATATTTAGCAGGTTAACGGTTAAAACTAAACTAAAAAATTACAATATATGTACATGATACACTATTAACACAACTTTTTGGCACAAGTATCAAATTCAAAATTTAATACGCAAAACATGTTGATTGTATGTCTGAAGTTCCCAATTGTAGACTTACTTTTACCTGATCACATGACAACCCCCCCCCCCCCTCCCCCAGATTATACTCATTCACCAAACTGGTTCTACAGAACCTTACCAGTATTTTGTTTATTTGTTTTCATGAACAATGCTTAAGCTAGTATGCAATAAAATAGGAATTTTATCTAAGCACTGTTAAGAAAAATCCTGGCAATAGACTTTCATATAAGATCCTTATTCTTAAATTTATATGTCTTTATGTGTACAGTTGAAAACATTTTATTTCACATTAGAACAGTTTTGTTTTTGTTTATATAAAAACTGACACAAAGCTGGAAATAATTTTTGTATTACTTGAGATGCCAAAATCTTGTTATATGTGATGTTGGGTGATGATAAGGAATAATCAAAGTTTAAAGCAAATCCTTTTATGTAGTAATTAGATAATCAAGCAGCAAAATAAACATAACAACACATAAACATAATTATAAATATATTATATTATAAAATCCGGACAAGAATGCTGATGTTGGGTGATTGGCACCTCTCTCACTAATACTTCATATAGTCAAGATAAAATATTTAGTTATTCAATTATTGGCACAAAAATGAAATAATATAAATTTACTGCACTGAAATCTAAAACCGACTAGCATTGAATAAGGTAAAATATGAGTGTAAAAGTTCTTCCACTAACATATCATACATTAAACCAGTTAAAAAAACAAACCAACAAATTAACAAAAACAACCTGATATATTATATATAACATTTAACTAAAGTTAACATGGTGTATAGTTGTCAATCTAAAAATTGAGATTCAAATGGTATAACATAACAAGAGGGCCATGATGGCCCTGAGGTCGCTCACCTGTATATAGGCCCCCAAACCCCCCCCCCCCAACGTCGCAGGGCCAATTTAACCCAAGGGCTTTTATTTGCACAAACTTGGTAGACACCCATAAGAAGATGTTTCATGCTAAACATCTAAGCTCTAGCTCTTTGGGCTTTTTTAAAAGAAGATTTTTTTTAAGTTTTTTACTATACACATATAGTTAAAACAATGACACCCCTGGGGCCGGGCCAGTTTTGACCCCAGGGCTTTTATTTGAACAAACTTTGTAGACACTTACTAGAAGATGTTTCATGCTTAATATCTAAACTCTAGCTATTTGGGTTTTTTCAAAGAAGATTTTTTAAGTTTTTGCTATACACATATAAGGAAAATCAATGACCCCCGGGGCGGTGCCAATTTTGACCCCAGGGCTTTTATTTGAACAAACTTGAAAGACACCTATTAGAACATGTTTGATGCTCAATATCTTAGCCATAGCTCTTTGAGTTCTTTAAAAGAAGATTTTTTTAAGTTTTTACTATATGCATATTATAGGGAAAATCAATGACCCCCCGGGGCGGGGCCAATTTTGACCCCTGGGCTTTTATTTGAACAAACTTGGTAGACACCCATTAGAACATGTTTCATGCTAAATATCTTAGCTCTAACTCTTTTGGTTCTTTAAAAGAAGATTTTTTAAGTTTTTACTATATGCATAGAGGGAAAATCAATGACCCCCTGGGGTGGGGCCAATTTTGACCCCAGGGCTTTAATTTGAACGAACTTGGTAGACAACCATTAGAACATGTTTGATGCTCAATATCTTAGCCATAGCTCTTTGAGTTCTTCAAAAGAAGATTTTTTAAGTTTTTACTATATGCATATAGGGAAAATCAATGACCCCCTGTGGCGGGGCCAATTTTGACCCCAGGGCTTTTATTTGAACAAACTTGGTAGACACCTATTAGAACATGTTTGATGCTCAATATCTTAGCCATAGCTCTTTGAGTTCTTTAAAAGAAGATTTTTTAAGTTTTTACTATATGCATATAGGGAAAATAAATGACTCCCCGGGGCGGGGCCAATTTTGACCCCAGGGCATTTATTTGAACAAACTTGGTAGACACCCATTAGAACATGTTCCATGCTAAATATCTTAGCTCTAGCTCTTTGGGTTCTTTAAAAGAAGATTTTTTAAGTTTTTACTATATGCATATAGGGAAAATCAATGATCCCCCGGGGCGGGGCCAATTTTGACCCCAGGGCTTTTATTTGAACAAACTTGGTAGACACTCACTAGAAGATGTTTCATGCCAAATATCTAAGCTCTAGCTCTTATGGTTTTTTAAAAGAAGATATTTAAAGTTTTTTCTTTCGGTTGCCATGGCAACCAGAGTTCTGCATGGAATTAAATTCTTTGAACAATTTTTAAAGCTGACCACCAAAGGAACATTCCTGTGAAGTTTGGATGAAATTGGCTTAGTGGTTTATGAGGAGATGTCATTTAAAGTAAAAGTTTACGGACGGACGACGGACGGACGGACGGACGACGGACGAAAAGTGATCACAAAAGCTCACCCTGTCACTTTGTGACAGGTGAGCTAACAAAAATATACACAATAAAAAAAGTTTCATAATTTGACATTGATTGTACATCTACAACTCAGAAGGTAAAATGGGATAATATTTCTCAAAACAATGACTAGAATAAACAACTTTTAGAGACAACATAAATGGGACTTAAAAATACAAATAAAATTATTTTGTAAACATATTAGAAAGCTTTTTTACAATTAAATTGAAAACTGAGTAAACAATAAAAATGACTAGAACTATAGCAAAATGCAATAAAAATATTTATAAAATAAACTACTGCTATGTAAAATAAAAAGAAGCATGCATCATATAAAGGTATAAAAGCACTATCTATTCTACTATACAAAAAGTCAAAGTTTACAACAAAGCATTAAGTTTTGGCATCATTTATGTAATACATTTCCTTTATCTCTATATACTTGAATTAAATGAACTATCTATTAATTGTTAATTGAACCCCTGTATAGTGGCCTCGGTTTCTAGCCCTTGCCCTGCTGGATGTGAAAATGATCAAACCTTGGTCACCAGTATAGAGCCAGGCCAGCTTGCACATCCATACAACCTGGCTACACTTTATATTGTTGTTAGCTCATTTTATGTATTTTGATATTGAAATCCCTTAAAAACATTATGAACTGTTCCAAATTCAAAAGCAGGGCAAATCCATTTAACACATTCAGGAGGTAAAAGGCTAGTCATTGTATAAAAAACAATAATTAGCAAAATAACAATGCAAAAAGGTTACCCAAACTACATATACTGCTAAGGAGCTAAAATCAGTAAGTGAAAATAAGTAAATATGTTCATACTTTTATAAATTTGAAACATGATAAACTGTCAATTTCTGTTATCAAATGCAAACTGGAGAAAAACATTGCAAAATGTTTTTTTGTAAAAATTTGGAAAACGATAATATATTGTATATAACATGTGTCGCCTCATGTTGGCCAATTTCATGTTGGGACAAGTTTTGTGACAGACGGACAGACAGATGGACAGTGCACAACTAGACTTGGTACTGATCATTCCTGTAAAGTTTGGATGAAATTGCACCAGTAGTTTATGAGGAGTAGTCCGGACAAGCTTTTGTGTATCTGGCAACACACAGAAAAAAACACCTTTTTATCAAAGGGCCATAACTCGGCCAAAAATCATTCAACCGGAAAACCCGTGCAATATGCGCAAGGACTTGAGCTACAGATCAATCCTGTAAAGTTTCATTGAAATTGCATCAGTGGTATAAGAGAAGTAGTCCGGACAAACTTTAAAAATAAAAATTATTAAAGGGCCATAACTCTGACAAAAATCATTGAACCGGAAAATGCTGACAATATGCACAACTAGACTTGGTACTGATCATTCCTGTAAAGTTTGGATGAAATTGCACCAGTAGTTTATTAGGAGTAGTCCGGACAAGTTTTGTGACGGACAGACGGACAGACGGACGACGGAGAAGTGATCCTTATATGTCGCCACTACTCCGTAGAGGCGACACAAAAATGTACTATATCTACATTGCATATAGCTACATTTAAATCTTGCATCCCAATCCTTATATGGAATGGATCTCAATTACAAAATTTTCTTCCATTTTTAAAAATTTTACAAAAATCAGCAACATGTGACTTAAGTTAAAAAATCTTAAAACTTTTGCTATCAACAAGTATATTATTTACAACCATGATGATTGCCCAGGGTTTGTTATAACATTCATAACAAGAAATTTCAATACTGTAGCAAAAATTAAGTTAAATTATTTTTTTTTATATGGCATAAACATATAAAAATGTTCATTGCCAATACACAACTGTGTACATTACAGTTTTAGCAGCTAAAAAAAAAGCTACTCATCAAGTCAACCTATCTATAAGGGTTCTCATTCCAACAATCTGGTGAAAATTCAAGTCAAAATAAAAATAGCCTTGAAAATAAACCTCACATAATTGACAAGAAGCATTTGTAAAACTTAAGTATCACAAAAATGTTGTTATCAGAACTTGAAACACTGTGAACATGAACTGATCGTCTTTGTGTTACTGGAAATATTCATGGGTGAGTCATCAGGGGCCAGTCGTCCCTTCTCCCTAGCCTCTGCTGTTAATTTCATGGCAATGTCAAGAAACAATTTATCAACATTGTCTGCCTCTTTAGCCGAGGTTTCTATGAATTTCATTTCATATCTATCAGAAAACTCCTGACCTATATGAGTGGGAATCTCCCTAGCATCTCCACGATCTATCTTGTTACCTTTAAATATACAAAATGTAAATCTTCAATAAGGTGAAACTATTATAGTCTGAAATTCTAAGTAGAAAAAGGGCATAAATTTGTCAAAATCCATGAGAATTGTCCTACTGCAAATGAGCAAAACAAGTATTTAATGTTTTTATAGCAATACATAAAATGGAATAGGAAATAAGTACGGTGGTAGAAATAAACGAAAGAATGATGCCAAAGCCCGGGTAAGTAGGATAGCTCTCTCTATATAAACAAGAGCTGTCACAGGAGACAGCGAAGCTCGACTAATAAAATACTGGACGCAGTAAGGAGGACAAAACAATGAAAGAAAAATCAATTATGTATAATTATGTATTAAGTTATAGTAAAAAAATAACATTTGTTAACATTAATTCCAAGATCAAGGGGAATAATTCTAGAAATAGTCATGCTAGAGTTATGGACCTTGTCACACAACATTTGTGTAATGATAAGAAATATATATTTGAAGTTTGAAGTAGATACCTTAAAAAGTAAAGAAGTTATTATATTTCTTAAAGAAAATCCTAAGTTCAAAGAGAGATAAATCTGTAAATATTGCTTCAAGAGTTATGAACATTGTCACATAAAATGTATTTGATGATTAGGAATAAGTATTTGAAGTTTGAGGTAGATACCTTTAAAAATAAAAAAGTTATAATAAAAAATAACATTTTTCTAGTAAAAAAATCTAAGTTTATGGAGAGATAATTCTTGCAATATCGGTGCTAGAGTTATGAACCTTGTCACATAAGATGTGGATGATGATAACGTAAATATATTTGAAGTATGAAGTTGATCCCTTTAGAAATAAATAAGAAACAGTAAAAAAAAAAATATTTTTTATGGAAAATTCTAAGTTCAAAGGGAGATAAATCTGAAAATATTGGTGCTAGAGTTATGAACCTTGCCACATAAGATGGGGAGGATGATAACGTAAATATATTTGAAGTATGAGGTTGATGCCTTAAGAAATAAAGAAGAAACAGTAAGAAATAGCACTTTTTTAGGAACATTCTAAGTTCAAGGGGAGATAAATCTGAAAATATTGTTGCTAGAGTTATGAACCTTGTCACATAAGATGGGGATGATGATAAGGTACATACATTTGAAGTATGAGGTTGATCCCTTAAGAAATAAAGAAGTAACAGTAAAAAATAGTATTTTTTAAGGAAAATTCTAAGTTCAAGGGGAGATAAATCTGAAAATATTGGTGCTAGAGTTATGAACCTTGTCACATAAGATGTGGTTGATGATAAGGAACATATATTTGAAGTTTGAAGTTGATACCTTAAGAAATGACAAAGTTATAGTGAAAAATATTTTACTGCACCAAAACTTTAATCTAAAATCTGGACGCGGACGCCGACGCCGGGGCGAGTAGGACAGCTCTCCATATACTTCGTATAGTCGAGCTAAAAAGTATTTTAATCCATATAAGACTACAACAATAAAGGAATATAAATAATAAGATTTATTTTCTAATGAAAACTTGTATATTTTGATAACAATTTATTAACTTATAACTACCTGTCCATTGACTTTAAAATGTACTTGCTCAAACAAACAGTCTAATATAATTTCTTCAAGACCAGTACCATAATGGACTTTTACTAAGGTATTTCAAATGATTCATAAACATTTACACAGAAAGCTATCTTGACAGTAAAATACCAACCAACTAGATAGGAAAGAACTTTCTCATTAGCGAATGATTCAATATCAGTGATCCACTGTGGAAGAGCATCAAAAGTGTTCTGTGAGCAGACATCATACACCAGAATGAGGCCATGAGCAGCTCTGTAATAACTTTGAGTAATTGAGCGAAACTTTTCCTGGCCCGCAGTATCCCATATCTGTAGCTGAAATCATATCAAGTAACATAAATCAGTGATTTTTTTTCCAATTTTCAAAACAACCTGTGGCTTTCTGAAGGGGAAAATAAAGCGCGATAAATCAGAAAAGGGGGAAAACCTGAAATTAAATTCCAACAACTGAAAATGGAATTTACCCACACATTTTACAGAAAAAAAATTAATATCAATTCAATTTAACATGCATGATACATAGCAGAGGCTATCTATAGGGACAGCTTTCTGTCTTCTAGCTGATATAAGTCAGATAAGTCATTGTTCTGATAATGAAGAGCACGAAAATTTTAGGGGAAAATATTAGCATTTTTAGGGGAAAATATACCTATTTTGGGCTAGGGGAAACAGCCTTTATTCGGCTGTAAAATACAGTGAAAAAAATCACTGTAAATGACACAAGATATTAGAACTAGATATCTGTTTACAAAAAAAACATTTATGCCTTGTAAATTCATACATATACTCCTGTAAAATTAATACTAACTTTAAAAATCAGATTCTCTGGATGACAGTTTTTGCAGAAAAAAACAAAGCATTTAAGAAAGGAAAGACTTAAAGAACATGTTTTTGTGTAGAACTACTATTAAATGGAATCAATTTCTATGTATAAATAAACCTGATATTGACATTATGATCAGTAATTCAATATACATATGTACAATAAATTAACTGTATTTCATAACAGTTTGTAAATTCAAGTGTCATGCCTAAGAGCATTCAGGCAGATAATAACAACAAATCTAAGATCAAGGTAGGCATTGACTTAAACATCAGTGATCTCAATAGTGAGATCAAGTAAAGTATAAAACAAAGAATTGGGACTGAATCTGGTGGTCTTAAAAGTGGATAAGCAGGGTGCCCTTAATTCTGGATCATGTAACCAGTGACATAAAGAACAGAAAATTCCATTCTTGTAAAAATGGTCTTTAAAGTGGGGTGGTTTTAAGTAGAGGTTCTACTTTACTTGTTTTATGTTTAAACTTTAAGCTTTGTGACGATAAAACTTTGTCTATTAAGCAAATATGTTCTCCAACAAATGAATTATTGATTGCCAGACTAGTTACTAACCTTGGCATCACAAAAAAGTTATAAGACATATGTGCACATGTATGTGCTTTTCTATATATTGGTATCAGGTATTTTTTTACATCTTGACAGTATTTATCAATTAAAATCACATGTTCCTGTTCATTGACTCAAAAAATAAAAAGTACAAATTGTCAGAGGCATAGCTTGGTTTAAATTTATATGTAGGCCAAATTCTGGGGAGGCACTTCAGAAGGCATGAACAGTTACACCCCAAGAAATTTTTTGGTGTATTTTTAATATAATTACTATGTTCAGGGGATTATTAGGTATAGCAGGTTAGACAAAAAATGACTTATTTTTTTACTTTCTTGGAAAAATGTGCAAGCCATGGCCATGTCCTACATGGCCTTTAGAAACCAAGCGACTGGCTGTGGCTACAATTGTCTACTACCTACTGCATAACATTTAACATTTGTGAAATATTCATTAGAAGAATAAACCTACCTTTACTTTATCACCTTCAATCTCGACAGTTTTAATCATGAAATCTACACCTATCGTTGCTGCTTGGCCAGGGGGAAATAATCCCTGAAATATATTTATATATTTTAACAGAGTATTTTCTGGAGTACATGATATGTTTCAGAAATAAATACACAAATAATATCCTTACATGAACTTTTGTTAAATACAGGTAAACAGCTCAAGTACATCTTATGATTCTTGTTTTCTCTTAACAAAAAGGCATAATAAATAACTTTTTGAGTTGCTTCTTAGAAGGAAGTTGAATTCTGCTAATACTGGCAAATGGCAGAAATATGGTTTCAAATAATATTTTCATAATCCTTATACTTTGCACAGGCAAGTAAAGAGTGATATTCTGTTTCAAATAAGTTCATTGAACAACAAATTCACTCCTGTTCATTTATATCATATTAGTGTATCTTCCAATTTCTATTGCTAGTCTATGAGATGATGTCCAGAATCTTAAAAAAGAAAAGTGAAATTTATTTTCATTGAATAAGTCAAGGTACAATTCTTATTCATTATTGTGCTTAAATATGGTACATGCACTGTTATATGCCAATTATCTAAGCTATGGACCAAGCAGTTTCAAACAGGTATTTCTAAATTTCTAAACAAAAAACAACAACAACAAAACAAACAAGATCCAGTTTTTACTCCTAACCTTAAATATGTTTAAACATGCCTTCTGATAATGTTATACATGTATAAGTATTAATGTTTGGACTATTGTACAGTACAATACAGTTAAATCATTACCTGAGTGAAGCGTCTCACAAGACATGTTTTACCAACACCTGCCTCACCAACCAGCACTATCTTAAACAAATATTTGTAATCCTCCATCCTGCAAACAGTGAACACAAAGTAGTCAAAATGTTAAATCAACAATAAATATAATCATGCATACATAATAATCAATTCATGCCTATAAAAGGATAGACTTACAGCACATTTTACATTGTGTTTTACATTGAAAATAGAATAGAAAATTAAAAACTAGAAAGAAACAGAGATGATGAAATAAAAAAAACAACAACAACAAATAACAATGTGTTTTTATCTTTTAACTCTTATTATTGCACTCTGACGGCCTTAGTCCTTTTTGAAAATGGTAATTCATCTACCTAATCAGTCATTTCTTTATAATTTCAGGGTTTGAATTTAAGCTGGCATACTGGCAAAATGCCAGTTAAAATCTAATAATGCCAGTAAAAATTACTCTAGCTGGCATTTATTTGCAAGTTACTGTTTATTTCGGACATTTACATAATTGCTATCTTCTGAGCTGATGATGATGCTTAGCAACTGCCCGCTGCAGAAACTGATGATGTTTAATGAGCCAGATGCAGTTACTGATGACGTTTACCTTAAAAACCAATTTTTGGTTGCTCTATTTATTTTTTCTGTGACTATATTTTGATGGACTATTTATAACAGCCAAACACTATTATGGTTAGAGCATCCAAGATGTTTTATCAGGGTCCAATGTAAATGTGTAGCACTCCTCTTTAAAGTGTTTAATTTTAAGCTGAAACATTTATTTATTTTAAGTAGATCAGTACCTCTGAGTTTTCAGGCTGTTGGTGTAATCAAGTACAACATATGCTAAAATTAATGAAGGTCCTAAGAAGACATCTTTGTTTACCAGTGATAAAGATGTTTCTGATATTCAATAGACATTCAAGCTTATTATCATTTGTCATACCAGATGTTTAAAATACATTGTCATTGTGTATTATAATAATAAGATACATGATCATGAAAATGCCAGTTGACTACCTCATATTGCCAGTTAAACATTTGATCACTTGCAAAAATCTGCAAGTAGAAAATCTTGCTAAATTCTAACCCTGGATTTTAGGAATTATGCTTGTATCTCTCTTTCATCAGAGATCAAAATTCTTTTTAGAACCAATGCAGATAATCCTGCATGTGAAGTGACTTCAAAAGCGTACTTGTTCTTCATGTAACACCACTGGTCCTGCATATCACGCAAGATTTTCAAGATTATCTATCATGTTGTAAATGTCATTATTCATGAATAACTTGTGTATTAATTAACTGGATGCACCAAGTACTAGGGCTGGGGCGAGTATCAGGGTACTCGGATAATCACAAATCAAAATAAAAAAATCAAGTATGAACATTCGTCAGTCCAGAGATCATGGATCGGGATCTTATTTGTTTAGTATACATGTACATTCTCACACTTTGAAAGTAAAAAAAACCAAGAACTACCACTAAATGTGATTAATACCCCCGCAAGACTGCTTTGGAAATGCGGGTGTTACTAGTAACAGAATACCTTGTAAAAGAATTGAAATAGAGTTATGGTTGTGGGCAATTAAAGATAGTTGTGGTTCCTGTATGTTGCATTTCCTTTCAAAGTGGTTGATCATTGATGAAGTTTTATTAAATAACTCTGTAAAAAGTCCAGAACGAGTTACGCTTCTTGAGCACTGCACTTCCTCTCATTGCGCTTGACCATTGTATGAAGATGCATTGAATTCTAAACATTAGTTTTTAAGTTATGCACTGGACAAGGAAAAGGAGCAAAGGGCAATAACTCTACAAATACTGAAGATGGAGTTATGGTTGTTGTACACTGCACTTCCTCTCATTGTGCTTGACCATTGTATGAAGTTGTATTGAATTCCAACTACTAGTTTTCAAGTTATGCATTGGACAAAAAAGTAACAAAGGGCAATTACTGTAATTAGTCCAAATAGAGTTATGGTTCTTGTGCACGGCACTTCATGAAGTTTCATTGAATTCCAACCATTATTTTTCAAGTTATGCACTGGACTGTCCAGATTGTCCGACAATAAAAAGTAAAAAAGGGCAAAAACTCTTAAATGAGTCAAGAAAGAGTTATGGTTTCTGTGTATTATGCTTCCTCTCAATATATTGACCATTGTATGAAATTGAATTGAATTCCACTAGTAGTTTTCAAATTATGCTCTGGACAAGAAAAAAGCGATGGAAAAGTAACAAAGGGCAATAACTCAATAATTACTCTGGACAGAGTTATGGTTCATGAAGACTGCACTTCCTCTTAATGTGCTTGACTATTGTATGAAGTTGTTTTGAATTCCAACCAGTACTTTTCAAGTTATGCTCCGGACAAGGAAAAGTATCAAAGGGCAATAACTCTGTAATTTGTCAAAATGGAGTTATGGTTCTTGTGACTGCACTTTCTCTTAATGTGCTTGACAATTATATGAAGTTGTACTGAATTCCAACCAGTAATTTTCAAGATATGCACCAGACAATGAAAAGTAACAAAGGGCAATAACTCTGTAATTAGTCAAGATGGAGTTATGGTTCTTGTGCACTGCACTTCCTCTTAATGTGCTTGATCATTATATGAAGTTATTTTGAATTCCAACCATTAGTCTTCAAGTTTTGGTCCAGACAAAAGAAAGCAATGGAAAAGAAACAAAGGGCAATAACTCTGTAATTACTTTCGATAGAGTTATGGTTCTTGTGCACTGCACTTCCCCTTATTGTGCTTGACCATTGTATGAAGTTGTTTTGAATTCCAAACAGTACTTTTCAAGTTATGCTCCGGACAAGGAAAAGTAACAAAGGGCAATAACTCTGTAATTAGTCAAGAAGGAGTTATGGATCTTGTGCACTGCACTTCCTCTCAATGTGCTTAACCATTGTATGAAGTTGTTTTGAATTCCAACCATTAGTCTTCAAGTTATGCTCCGGACAAGGAAAATGACCGGTACAACTAAATGGGAACGGCAGTGCAATATTTATTTCATATGTACTACACTGCAATATGAGGTGTACTGCCCAAGTTTTTTTTTCTATTTTGGAGAAAAAGGCCTGGCCTCTCAGTAGAGCAAAAAGTAACATTTTTTTTGGAAAAAACCCTTGTATTAACTTAAAAATAAACAATTAAAAGTTGGACAACAGTCCAAAGAGTCATAGTAATCAGGCCAGTAGTAATCCTTTTTATAGTTACAGAGCCATCTTCCTGAAATTGGATCAGAGTGGGTGGGGTTTTTCATTATCGTGGATGGGATTCTCGATCTCTGTAGGTGTTTGTGGTGATGACATGGAAGCAGGCTCAAGAATAGCGCTACGTAACTTTTTAAAAGATGATACTATACATTTTGTACCGCCAGGATCTGCTTTTTTAAACTTTTTTACTGAACATCTAGTATTATGCAACATAACGAAATACTGTTTCATAAAGATAGTTAAAGTTCAGAATGATCCATACAGTGCAAGTCAGCATTTACATCTTGTGATCAATCTATCAAATAATTTATTGTGACATATTTATTCAGTCATAAATATCGTCAAATAAAAATACAAGTTTGTAATGAGTTCGAGAGAAAAAAACAAAAGTTTATTACAATACAAAAAAATAAGCTCAATATTTTTGGAGTCACAGTTTATACCAGGCACTTTTAATTACACTTTCTGGCACGGCTTACATTAAGTTTCAAAATTTGGAAGTCAGAGACTGCAAAATCTCTGATTTTGGAAGTCACATTATATAGGTAAAGCAGAACAAGTATTAGATCTTGGAACAACATATGATAACTTGCGAGACCACAATTCGCCGATACTGAATTTAACTGTGTCACATCACAGTTTCTATCTATCTCTTCTCAATCTATATTTAGCTTCATGATAATGCGATTTGAACAAAAAAAGGATTTTTTTTTTCAAATTGAGGGGAATTTTCAACTAGAGAGGAATTTCTTTCAGGTGGGGAAGTAGCTGTTAAATGGCTACAGTGGTATTTTACCCCCCCCCCCCGAGTCTGGTAACAGACTCACAGCCCACAAAATTAAATGCAACCTATGATTCTTTTGACTAAATACAACCAATAACGCCAAAAGTATACAAATTAAATATACAGCTAGCTCTTGCTTTAACTTTTAACATGTTTAAAGGTTTGAAAATACTGATACCTTGTGATACCAATGAAACTTAATAATTTAACAGTGTTTAAACAGATTTGGGGGAAAAATCTGACCTACCTCCTGCTGTAAGTGACTTTACAAATGAGTAAAAATTAGTGTTTGAGAATAAATGGTTTAGAACTTTATGTGAATTATTATGAAATTATCTCATTTTTATGAAATTTACGATAAAAAATTAACTAAATTATCCCAGATTAAATGAAAGTTGTTTTCGTTCATCACGATTACCAGACGCTTTATCCATATAAAAACAAAGCTTCTGATTATCCCAAAGATGAGGAAAACTCGCAAAGTGTAAATCAAGGTAGTCAGACTATTCTCTCCCTTACCAGTTCCTTCCCTAACGTTTCCTTCCTGGCGGTTCTCTTCCTATTTTGGGGGAGAACCGTCTGCATATTTGCAAATAAGCTGACAGTTCCCCCCTTTTTTATTATCAATACATTATTATTGAACTATTTAGATGTTTAATAAATGAATAAGTTTATTATTCTTAAATTATTATTAATTGATATTAATATTTTATTGAAGTATTATGGGTATATTTATGATTTATTGATATAAATTAGATAAAAAAAATTTTTTTTTTGCATAATAGTATAGTATTCTGATTTTTTTATTAGATGTAATGTATACTTTTAAATTAAATTTTGTTTAGACATTGAAATTAATTATTGAATAATTTACTTGATAAGGATAATCATTTAATTTTAATTATTGGGTGTGTTTTTCTTTGTTTGTCTTTTAAAAAATAAGAAAAAAAATATAAGGAAAAGTGATTTATGAATTTTAATTGCTAAATTTCTCACTTTTGTAAAATGAAGAAACTGGCGTTCAATACATATATGCGTTAAGTTTGCTGTCAGAGAAAATTGAGGTCTTTATTAATTCATTACTCAAGAATCAAGGTGTAATCTAAAAGGTGTTGATGAATAAGTATTTTTATTAGTTATTTGGTATTTTATATTGTCTCATGTTAATGACTACATGTTCTTTAATCAATTTTGTATAAAAGTAAATGTGAAATGTGATTGCATACCAATTGTTACTTATTTATTTTCTATAACATACTTGTTACTACATTATTTAAACAAATGAATGTATAACACTAGACCTTTACATAATTACAGGTGTATATCAATCACTGTTCAATAATCTTAATCTCTCACAATGAAGGTGTTGATAGGATTAAAATACCTGAAAAATGTGTTAAATTCAAAAAACTTTTCAGAATCAAATAAACATAAAACATAAAATGCACTTAATATAAAATACATTCTTTTAATAATCTTCATTAAGAAATATTATTAGATTAAGTCAAAACTAAAATGATAACTTATAAAAAAAATTGGGGGAGAACTGTCTGCATATTTCAAATTTGGGAGAGAACCGTCAGGGGAGGAAACGGATTGGGAGAGAACCGTCAGGGACAGGAACTGGTAAGGGAGAGAATAGTCTGTCATTCGTAAATCAAAGTGCTCAAAGCACTGAATTGGTAACGATTCGCCACAATAACGATTCGCCACATAACGATTTGCCGCAGTTGAATAACGATTCGCCACAGTATGATTATAACAATAATTTTCCTATTTTGACTAAACCTAGTTTAAAATGCACACTAGACCAGCTTTTGGACATTTCTGACCAGCTTTTGTGCATTTCGGAGTCTTATACAGTAAAGAAATGCGACATGTCAATTTGTCGTATTAATTTGTTGTCAATCGATCCCTGCTGTAATATAGTTGTTATTGTTTGTGCAAGATATGTTGATTTTACACTTGCACTTTATTTACTTATATTTACACTCTATTTACAAATTTACAATGAATTCATGACTAGCAATCGGCATTTTGGTCCAACGAACACATTACAAAAATAGCTCTTGATATAAATAGTTCTTTTAAGTGCATAATCTTGATTTTGCAGATTGTTATAATTCTTGAATTAGATCTATGAATAATCCAGCTAGTGGTCGCAGATTTGACACTCCTTTGCACTTTCTATAATACAAAATTGGTGGATTTTAAAACTGAAACATGAACGGTTTGTAACATATCCTGGTAAAATATTACTTTGAGTGTTATTCATAGAAAAGGGACATAAAAAATTTCAGATTGGTATCTATTAGATGAACCAGATAAAAGATACTATTTGAAAGACTTTGAATACATGTAACACAAATCACGAACTATTTATGGTAAATTGTTTAAACTCCACTGAAGTTTTTTTTTATATAACGGGAGTTGAAATATTTTTTAGACATTTATATTCCAATTGATGTAAGTCTTGACCAATAACTTTAGTATAATACTTCAGATCATTTGCGCACTCTGTTTCCCAAGAGTAATTCTTCTAATCATAAAAATTACTAAAAATAGAAAAGCGTTGCAAAGTGGGTTACGAATAGCACAACAAAGGAGTATATTTTTCAAATAATATCTTGAATATATTTCTATTTTAAAACGACTCACGTGATCTATGTAAAAAATTCGATGTTGCGTGTTTTTGCTTTTGTACCTCAGTGGAGTTCCTTTAACAGCTGATCTCGCATTAATTTTGATTTTATATAATCATTTATTATTAGTAAAAAAACTGCGTATTTAAAAAATAGATAAATACAGAATCCCTAAAGAAAGCCCAACACGGCAAAATTGAAAATGTTGCAGGCTCGGTTTGATTGAGCCTGTTCATGGACGGTATTGGAAAGTGCAAGTTACCGTCCACGCCCCCTAGCACCGGCTTAAGCAGAATTCAACATTTAAACATGAAATAGTAAAATTTTGAATTTAGAAACATCCGCAGATGTGTTCATACGGCGGTTATCATGGAACCTTCAATGTGACACTTCCGTGCCATTCCATGAAAAGCGGCGTATGGTCCCCAAGTAATAAAAAGCGTGTGCCCTAAACGAGAAAACAATGGGCGGAACTAAATAAAATGGAATTTTGAAAGGTGATCAGAGGTTTAAGACTTGATTTATGCAATTAAATTTACCAACAATGCCAATTAATTTCTTCTCACTATGGTTCATGATTATCAATAAGTTAATATTCTTTTTGTTGAAAAATATCAATTACATTTATTTTTGTTTTGAAAACCTATTTTTATGCCAAATTCATTATTTTTAGGACCGCATTGACATATTTCTGGACCGCATTAACTTTGTAGTGGGTTGATCGTAATTAATTTCCCCGTCTGAACCAAGTTCTAAATATAACTGTTTAATCATAATGTAAAATGGTATAGGTTTCACAGATTTTTTTTAAATCATCCATATTCCATTTTATTTTAAAGTTATATACAAACTAGCAATGTTCTTCCAAAAAACAAACAAAAAAACAACATATACACACATTCTTACAATAATTATAGATTGTGCATACATGTATTTATTTTTATCTTCAACTCCTTGAAAAACTTAAAATAATTGTTATGTATCAATATTAGATACTTAATCACCTTCAATGTCAAATATGTAAGACATCAATCTGGTCTACAAGTATTATGTTTAAAGTTGTGGTTATTTCTTTATGTGTTGTGTTTTTATTTGTTCATGGACGGTAGCAGTGAAATTCTGTAGTGCAGTCTAAAATTGAACATTAAGCCAAAAGTTTTAAGCACGAGTAGATCTATATAATATATTAAAATCCCTAATCCAACTAATTAAACGTACTAAAGAGACTTTGAAACAGTAAGTAAACAGTCAATGGTTCACATCAAATTAAATATGATAAGTATAATGCTAAGCTGGAAGCAAGATAAAGCAAGGAAATGGTATTGAAATATTTCAATGGAAACGTTAAATGTCGCCTGACATATTTTTTCATCCTGAAGAAAAGCAGTTTAGTAGTTTTTCTTCCCCTTCGAAAATGAAGTGCAGCATATGATAGTAATGGGACTGAAAGAAACCTGCAAACTTTCAAAAAGCAGAGGTGCAATGCGAATTCATGACCGTAGAAAGGTTTTCATAATCGATCACAACGAAAGCATTTCTACTAAACCTAATTTCTTGCTTTTTTTAGACGAGAATACTTGTATAAAATCTCCATGTTCTATTAACTTAACTGGCATAAACTATTAACTGGCACTGTAGTTAACAAGTTATAATGTTAAACTATAAACCTGACAGTTATGAACAAGTATTTAAATAAACTATTAACTGGCTATTAACTGGCACTGTAGAAAACAAGTTATAATGTTAAACTATAAACCTGACAATGTTCTGAACAAGTATCTAAATAAAAAGCCTGTCTTTTACTTAATATCGAGCGCTTTTCGCTTCTTTTTGGAAGATGATGTCATTTATGTTACACTCTCGTGGATTGGTTGAAAATTAACCGACCAATCGGAAACGCGACCAAATGCGAAACTACGTCATCAGCGCCATTACGGAAAAGACGAACAGGATGCCTGAAATTAAAGATTTTTTATTGACTATTTATTCATATATATGAGGGTAACATGTCTCGTTTGTGATACTATTTAAAAGCAGATAGCTCAGTACCTACATACAGCAGCAATGGCTTTGTCTAAGGAGGTGGAGAACGATTACAAGGCGTCCTTGATGGATCTGAATTTCAACAGCAAGCCGTTGATCAATATGTTAACGATGGTAGCTGAAGACCACGAACAACACGCGCCAGCGATTGTTAAAGTTATTGAAGACCACCTCAACAAGGTTTAATTTTAGTTTTGAAAGATCTGAATTCGTGATTTTAATCTAATTTCTTTATCAAATTATTCTTTATTTTTCCTTGGTCACGAGGTGTTTGGTGTCACGTGACCAATACACGTCGAGAGGCACCAGGAGGGAAATGTAATATTCAACTTGCACTAATTGTACAGTTTTCATTAATTAAATTTTTTGTAGAATCTCTTGTTAATCTTTGCTATGAAACCTTTCATTAAAATGTGTAAATCAATCTGTTTTTACTCATTTGTATTATATAAATTGACAAAGTAATAAAGTTGAGAAAATTGCTAATTAGTCATTGCACTAGTTAATTGATTAATAAACGCTCACAACCGTTGGTGGTAATGAAGGGTTCAAACATTTTCTGTTTTGGAGAAAAGTATATCTCAGTCCTTATTATTGGACCCAGTTGGATGACTGTTTTTAAAATACAGCCTAACTAGACACACCTAGACAAAGACATACAGTCTAAAATTTCACAATATGTGATGAAGGGGTTCGGTGATGAAGTCCTGTTGACCAGTGTAAAAATACGAAGACCATACTGTACTAATAATATCCAACTTGTCTATATGACAGTTCTCTACAAATTTGAAAACTTAGATCACTAATAAATATTTGTTTATTAAACAATTTTTGGGATGTTTGTGTAAGTTTTCAGGATTGTAGACTGTTGAGATAGACTCATGGTGTCGTATGACCAAAAGATTACTCCATCCCATGGTGCATCATTAGTTATGCCCTCATTAGTTGCTCTGTATTGTTACGAAAACCAACAGGCCTAAAGGAAAAAATTAGTACGAATTTATTGTTAAGTTATTGAAACTTGATGCTTGTTTTCTAAAATTTAAAAAAAGGTAGGGTTTAGCAATAAACCACAAATATTGTATTACTTTTAAATCGAAATTGATACTTTCATCATTTGATGATAAATTTTTACATCAAGTTTTGATACAATTTAGCAACAAATTCCTACTTAACACGTCTATGCCATTGCTGAAGTGAACTGTCTCTAGTGATTATTGTTCGCTAACATGTCGAAACATAATAAGAGTGTAATTAGTTAAAGATAATGATGTGCGTGAATGTTTTTAAAATGATTTAGAATTTCCAAGAGAGAATTTAATTTTTCTATTTATAGTAGAGAAATAAGTCCTGTTGTAACAAATATTTAAAGGATCATTAACCTGAGTAAAATTAGGTTCTGGAAACTAAAATGCCTTTGACTTGAGGTATAGAAGAATGCCGGTACAGAAGGAAAAATCATGAAATGAGACAATACGAAAGTTGAATGTTTAAGTCTACACAGTTAATTGCATTTACCCGAGTAACTGCAAACAAGGTACACAATAGTGTCGATCCTTCCTGGAAGATGAAAAAGACGAAATATAAAATTTATAAATACAAAAAATGCTTAATTAGAAACTGTACAATCCAATTTTTGATAGTGATCTGCCAGTAAATGTACAATATAAGTGACAATTAGTAATGATGCATCGGCAACAATATTTGTAGATTTAAATTGTACATCCCATATGTATAGCCAGTCGGGTGGCAAGCAGATAGACTAAAAAGTTTAGTAACATTAACTTATTTAATTTTGCATATGTTTATTTAGGATTTACACAGTAGTATTTGCATATAACTTCTATCATGCGGTAATTGTATAGTATTATTCTGGACAATTGGGAACAGGGTAAATGCATGTGAAAGTAATTGATGAATTAAGACAAAGTTAAATTGTAAAACTTACTTAATTTAAGAGTTATTCAAATATTTAATTAAGGTGGAACAGCAATTTTAGGAGTAAACAAATATCCTAACTGTATAGTCAAGGACTGAATCATAAATACCCAACTCCCAAGTATCGTTGCAGTCCTACTAAAAAGGAAAATGATAATTTTTTGTCCCAGTATGTAAATCTGACATTTAAGCATGAAGTGTCATGTGGTAGTAATCTTAAGGAATATTCTACTTATATGAATCCAAAGAACTGAACCATATGTATCAGTCATAATATTCCCTCAACTAATATTGGCATCTCAAGTGTATCCTTTATCAATGTTAAGTGTACTTAGTGTATTGTCTTTCAAGTTAGTATTAATACTAAAGGGGCTTTATCTCCCCTATTTAAGCCATAACCCTGCAGTTATGATATTAGCACTGGTATAAAGATAAAAAGTGTAGTGTACATTGGCATTTCCATACATATGTATGTGCTAAGTATTTTGACCACTTAAAGTGACAGCGTCAACGTAACATTTGTTAGACTGCCTAAGTAACAAAAGACATGAAGTTGTCTTCCTGAAAATATAGAATCACATATTAAATTTTCAATCAATTTCAACCAATTTTTGCTTGATCTACACTTAAGGCTGATAAAAATAAATCACCGGGATGACACTTTATCGAAAGAAATTCTTTCAAGGTATAGAAAGAACCAATTAAACAAATATTATAATGACATACTGGGAGCATTATAGAGAAAATGTTTGCTGTAACCAGTAAGTCAAACAGCTGGATTCAAATAATTTTAAAACCGAGGTATTGATTCCAGTTGTTATGCTTGAATTGAAGTAATCAGTTTTGCTGGAATTCGAAGTGAGCATGGATGGCGATGCATAACTGCATAAGAATTATCACTACTATGGTCTTGTCAAAATATGAAAAACCGAACAAGCATATTCTGTAATAGGTGGCGTTTATTGAATGTTTGGCAAACATTAACACAAGATAATGCTTTCTAAGGAATAATGATGGATAGAAATTATACATTATTTTCCAGACTAAGAAAATGATGATAAAATCCAATATATTTATTTGTACATTACAATAATCTTTTTGAAAATGGATGAAAAGGAAGGTGACGGAAAATGGTTAAGTTTTCTTTCCATTTTTAAGCAGATTATTGCATAACTTCTTTCTTTAGATATATTTGATTTTAACATTATTAACTTAATGTCTAGGAAAAGATATCTGCAAGACTAGCAAATCAACTCTTAGATTAATTGATTACATGCATAACAATGATTTTTGACTTTTAAGACAAAAAACCTGGAAGAGGCAGTTTTTTTTTATCTTATTTTGTGTGTGTGTTTTTTTTTGCATAAGGTAAGTTCTTTAGGTAAGTTTTTCTTCATTCAAATGTTAGTAAAGTGATTCAATGGCGTTTTGAAACAGAGTTTCGGTAAGTAAAGTGTCCTGAAAAGGTAATAATTTGCCTAAATTTCAATATTCGATACACATGAATTACACATTTTTGTAGTAGAGCTGTATTGTATGGTAAGTATACAGGTGCTGATAGCCTGTAACATTTTAATGAATATTTTTATTTAATTTGATTAACTATTATGTTTGTCTGTTACACGGCATGTGCTTATCTACAGATTTGTTCCAGTGGATGTGTGTTGTGTACTTATTCAAGAAGTTTGTCATTGGTGGATATTGGGTGACCTGTAGTGGTGGTGGTTGATGGCTGATGGAGTTTCTTAGTGCAGACACATTGACTGTATAAATTTGCATGTGTTAACTCTCTTTTTATATCCACAGTGTAAGCCAGAGGAAAAGTTGCCAGCTCTTTATTTGATGGACTCCATAATGAAGAATTTAGAGAAAACCAGTTATAGGTCACTGTTTGCAAAGAATCTTGTTCAGACTTTCACATCAGTGTTTGAGCAGGTGTGCATTAATTTACTTAACTTAAATAATTATTAAATAATTTCATTACTTAATTAAACACAAGTTTATTTGATGTTTCTGATGAATTTCTGTTCGTGTCTAGAAAGCACAATAAGATATATAGATATGTATATATTAACTTTGTTCATGTATAGAAAATATTTCCTGACGATTTTTACCTGGGCAAGATAAATGATCATTTCAGGACATTTTGCCTAGGATTTACAAATCTACTGAAATATTATCTTGTATACAAAGTTAATATAAAAACATTCAATGAAATTCAGAACAAATCTTTTTGAGGAATACAATACTGTGTCAGTTCTTGGCACATATTTTGTTTTGTGTAAAGTATATTTTCAGCTCTGGATATCTCCGGATACTGCTGTGGGATTTACACCATTCTGGATTATAACATTGGAATATTAACAAACAGACTACTTTGATAAACAGCTGCCAAAGAATAGGATGTTAACAATGGAAGACCAGGATTTCATATATTCCTCAGAGGTGTTGAAAAGACTGTTTGAAGTTGATAATGCTAGAACACTCATATTTGGATTTTATAGTGCTAAATATAATGTGAAACTTTATGAATAAATTGGAATGATCAAATACAGAACATGAGACGATGAACTAAGCAAGCAGTTGTATCTGCTTCACTGTTGTGTTGTGTTGCATGCTGCATCTTTATAAAACAAAAACGAACTGAAAGTAAAACATTAACATTGAACTGGAGTTGAAGGCAGTAACTTTAGAGCCATAAAAGCGCTCTTTATTTAAAACAGATAAATATAATGTACTGTAGTTCTGAAAATTCAAAAAGATTTGTGTATTTTGAGATGAGTTGAATTTATTAACTTGAAGGGTGTACTTCAGACTGGTAAATTTGCTTTTTGATTTAAGCACAGTTGATGTTATGACGTCTGGTTTAAAGTTGTTCAAATGCTTGGAGAAAGTAGATGTGCATTTTGTAAATAACACGAGTATTTATGCTACCAGAAATATTTTGATGGAGCATATAGTTACCAGTTTGTTCTTCCTCCGGACCTTCTGTCGTACTTTCTTATTTTTGTAATACCTCCTCAATTTGGTACCTTAACATGAACTTAATAAGAGCCTTCCATTTTCCAACCAATTTCTTTGATATTTGCAATGTAGACCTGTGTCTTGATTCATTTCAACTCTAGGATGGAACTTGCATTACTTATGTGCCAGGTCATTCTCAGTGCTTGAAAAATAGATTTTTGGTTTTATTGAGCATACTTCAAATGAACCTGTAGCTTTGGATAACATTTTAGATGAAAGAGATAGAAGTCCAGAATAAAAATTGACTTATTAACCTTGAAGAAAATTATTTTTAGTAAGGCGACCTATAATTTTTTTAGGTCAATGTTACAGGGTTAAATGAGAAATTTTGTTATATATTTTTATTTACACATTAAATGTAAGTACCTAGCACTAAGTGCAACTTTTAGGTTGACAGTTGAAGTCAAGGTCACTGCCAGTGCAAAAAATAGATTTTTCTCATAGAACTTAATAAGTTATTCAGTATATTTGTAACTACCAATTAAGGTCATCATACTCCTGGTTAATGTTGGTTAAATTGAGCCTATTTTATGCTTGTCCTTATGTTTAGTCAACTTTGTTAGCTGTGTCAAATATGCATTTGGCTTCATTTATTGGTGTTACTGATATTTTCATACTCTCAAGGATAGATTTTAAAGTATCTTGTGTAGAAATTCCTAGTTTAATTGTGTCTATACTTTCAAGAGAATGCCTTCTCACAGTACTGGATACTCTTGTCTCTATTCTGCTTAATTAATTTGAAACCATGCAAAAAGTAGTCTATAATGTTTGAATTCTAAAAAAAAGCCTGAAATCATTTACATTTGAAAACTTGTCGAGGCCTATTCTACATCTGTACAGTACTTGGTTATGGTTTTGCCAAAAACTTTATATTTACCATTTAACAAGATATTCAAGTGAAACTGATCACATGTCTTCGCAGTTATGATTACAGATCATTTGAAAAGGCCTGGTTTTTACTTTAACTTATACCCCTTTGCAATCTGCGAAACTTCATAAATGACATATCCAAAACACACAATTTATTCATTTGTTACTTCAAAGAAGGCCTAAAGATTATTGTTCAAAGTCATCATATTTGTTTTATAGATCAATGTTCAATGTTTGTAATTTTATTAGCTCACCTGTCACATATAAGTGACAGGGTGAGCTTTTGTGATCGCCTTTTTCGTCCGCCGTCCGTCCGTCGTCCGGTCGTAAACTTTTTACTTTAAATGACATCTCCTCATAAACCCACCGAGCCAAATTTCATCCAAACTTCACAGGAATGTTCCTTTGGTGGTCACCTTTAAAAATTGTTCAAAAGAATTTTAATTCCATGCAGAACTCTGGTTGCCATGGCAACCGAAGAAAAAACTTTAAATATCTTCTTTTAAAATCCAAAGAGTTAGAGCTTAGATATTTGGCATATAACATCTTTCTAGTGAGTGTCTACCAAGTTTGTTCAAATAAAAGCCCTGGGTCAAAAATTGGCCCCGCCCAGGGGGTCATTTGATTTTCCCCTATATGCATATAGTAAAAACTTAAAAATATTCTTTTAAAAGTAACCCAAAGAGCTAGAGCTAAGATATTTAGCATGAAACATCTTCTCATGAGTGTCTACCAAGTTTGTTCAAATAAAAGCCCTGGGGTCAAAATTGGCCCCGCCCCAGGGGGTCATTGATTTTCCCTATATGCATATAGTAAAAACTTAAAAAATCTTCTTTTAAAGAACCCAAAGAGCTAGAGCTAAGATATTTAGCATGAAACATCTTCTTATGAGTGTCTGCCAAGTTTGTTCAAATAAAAGCCCTTGGGTTAAAATTAGCCCTGCCAGGGGGGGAGGTCATTGTTTTTCATTATATATGTATAGTAAAAACTTAACATCATGACACATCTTCTAATGGGTTTCAAATAAAAGCCCTTGGGTTTAAACTGGCCTCGCTCCGGGGGCCTATATACAGGTGAGCGACCTCAGGGCCATCATGGCCCTCTTGTTATTGAATTTTACCGTCTTTAAGTTGCTGAAATTCTTAATTTAGTATGGCAAGTTTTCATCGCGACAACAGCTGAATATTGTGACTAGAAAATTCACTTCTGTCTGCAGGAAAATGAATATTGGACAATGTCCAAGGTTAACTAGTTATTGAATAATTTTAACATTCTTGGTCAAGACTTAAAGATATACTATGCTCATATTTGATATTTGAAAATATTGATAAATGCTGCACAATCTGTTTGTAAATATAGCATAAACATGATTTGACTTCACACTAAGTAGATATGTTGTCACACTATAGGTGGTTACAATATGAATACACTGTGTCATTAAAAAAACTGACATTTTTTTAAGAAAATACCAACTTTACTTGACCTGTAATATGGAATACAGCTTCCCATACATAGTTTATTTATTATATTATACAAATTAGACATATTTAGTAAGAATTTCATAGATTTCAACAAATTTCTTTGATTAAAATGTTTTACTCAAGGATGAGCATAGTATATCTTTAAAGCTTCAACACAACTGTTAATTGAAATATATCCCTTCTGAATTGGTTGAAAATTTCTAGTCAAAGCCTTGTGTGCAAAATCTATTGCCACAACTACTATAGAGATTATTTAAAACCTCGATGTGCGTATTCATAATAGAATTGTCGATAAAATGTAATTGGAGTATTGACTTAAAATTTTATACTGTATGGCTGTCCTTGAGTCATTTGCACCTCACTTCTGTTACAATTCTACAAAGTACAATGAATTCTTTGTGAAGGAGGCACTTTGCTGTAATGGTTCTACTCATAAATAGCCTCATGTCTGAAAGAATGCATGAAGGTATATATGTGTCTTCCATCACATGTAGCGATGACCGTCGTCACATCTACAGATTGTGTCACTTTAAATGAAAATAAACTTAAAGTAAAGTACAATAAATTTAATGATGTTCATACAAAGAACATTGATCTGTTTGTCTCCTTAAACTTGCATCATGTAAATTATTCATGATCGTGAAATACATGAACATGTCATTGGATAAGTTACAGATTCAACATAACCCTTTATGTTCGAGGTTATTTAGTCATGAAGGCACACAGTCTTATCTAACTGCCGTTGAACTCTGTGGATACAAAACATTTTTTTAACACTTATTTTAAAATGAAATTTGTATGTAAGATACCAAAATAGGCTCAGATGTGCATAACCTTTTTTATACTTTTAAATGATTTTTTTGATAGTAAACACATCTGACATTTTTTTACCCGAATTTGATTATCTTTAATTCAATTTTTTTTTCTAATTTCATCTAAGCTGTTGAAATTTGGAGCTGAAAAAATAGTATAAAGATGTATCAGAAAAGGGAAGAAATAAATTATTTGTTGCTATTTATAGTTCATGAACCAGTGTATAGGAATTTTTTTTAGTCATAAACTATTTTATAAGTAAACATCCAGAGAGCTTAAAACAAGCAAGATTCACGTTTTTATGAAAATGTGTAAATGTAATAAAAATGTAAATCAATAGTGTAAATAAATAATTTAGTTTAGATAACTTAAATCCAATGAATTGTGTAAAACTAGTCCCAGGACATAACAAAATAGCCCTTACTCAGTTATTATTGGGTAACATATGGTGATGATAAAAAAATAAATACTTGAGCATTTGAAATATGCATAAGCTGTCAATATTAACACAGTTTTCAAATTCCTGATTTATTCATTCAAAGTTTGATTCTTTAAAACGTGTATAACTGTCCAAAACTATAAGATGACAAAAATTATGATCTTATTATTTTCATCAAAAACCAAAAACAAGCAAAAGAACCCAGGTACCAAATGAAGGAAATTGTTGTTAATTTATTCCTACAAGAACAATTGTCGCAAATTGTTAATCATATATGAACTAAAATTTAGTATGTTTGTAGCTCTTAACATCACGATTGTATTGACGTGAAGTTTGTGCAGCAATTTATTGCTTACAAGAAGAGATTTTAAGTACTCAAGGGAGGTAACAATGTTAAAGATGTATTGAAACATTAAGCACAGTTGTCTTTCTTTGAAATATAAACTTGTGAAAAATAGTTGAATAGGGCAAACTGGTTGGTTAAAATGAAAAGGAAAAATCAATATGAACTTGAGAGCTATTTGTCTACCGTTTAGTGAACTTCACAAAATTTAAATTCAAGCCAAGTAGGCGAAAGAGACATACAAAACTTGATAAATTCCGGTGACCATTTGAAATAAAAAGAATATTTTCTATTATTCTAACTTGGCAAAGATAAAAAATAGGTCAAGACTATTGTACCATCTTTAACTTCATTTCTCATCACAATGCTCATTAACATAATGAACATGTGCCATTTACAAATGTTTTGAACATGGACTAACAGTGCATGGGAAAAAAGCTTTGGCAGTGCTTGTCTCCACAGGACTTGAAACAGAATTTACAAAATCTGAAAAATGTTGAAGTAAAATTTACAAATGCACATCTATTGTTCAAAGAAGGCAGAAGCATTAAAATCAGTCGGAAGTAGATCCTTCTGGACAACCTTGATTGAACAAATAGATTAATTTTTTTCTTAACATGGTGATCAAAATTAATGTTGTCCCTTTTAATAGGTGGATGAAAAAACCAGATCCTCAATGTTTAAACTGAGACAGACCTGGAAAACAATGTTACCCAATGCAACCCTGTATAAAATAGATAAAAAAATCAACAGTCTGTTAGATCCTGCTTGGCCCATCAATGCAAAAGAACCAGAACAGACTAGTATACATGTAAATCCAAGATTTCTTCAAGGGGTGAGTACATAAAATGTCATTTATTATGGTGTTTTTCACTGGACTGTGTTGGTTTTATTTTGTATTGGAACTGCTAAATCATGCTCCCCAAAGGGTGAGCATATAGTCGCCGCTTTGTCCGTCCGTCAGTCAGCTTTCTTGTCCAGGACATAACTGAAACAATAAGGTATCAATATGAAACTTTGTAGGAAGATAGATCTCATTGGATATATGTGCAGTGCACAAGAACCATAACTCTACCTTGCCTAAATTTGGAGCTATTGCCTTTTGTTAATTTTATACTTTGAACTTTGTCCGGGACATAACTCTGAATATATAAATTATATCGACATGAAACTATGTAGGTAGATAGATCTCATTGGGTAGAAGTGCAGTGGAAAGACCAGTTGCTCTGCCTTGGAATTTTTGCACGTTGAACTTTGCATGGGCCATAACTCTGAAACTACAAAAGGTATACTTTTCTGTGTCCGAAACCTATTCGAGGAGCATCACCCGGTTCACCCAGGCTCTTGTTGATTAGTTTGTTAATGAAAATGGTACCACTTCACAAACATTTTATGATAAAACAAAAAAAATAACGACCGGAAACCTTGTCGGTGTTTAATTCAGATTTGAGCTGATAACTGTTAACTTAAAGGATAAAACTGGAAACATATGAGAGCTCCGAGAAAATG
Source organism: Ruditapes philippinarum (assembly GCF_026571515.1). Classification (NCBI taxonomy): domain Eukaryota; kingdom Metazoa; phylum Mollusca; class Bivalvia; order Venerida; family Veneridae; genus Ruditapes; species Ruditapes philippinarum. The sequence continues at coordinate 39,948 of NW_026853457.1, forward strand.
CTGTTTACAGGGAATCTGAAATTGTACATGATCAATGCTCTTTCTTAGTTCCTAGAGATGAGGAAGTCATTTCCTTTTGAGTGCTTCAGGTCATTCACTTGTTAAGTTTAAATGAATTGATGTAAATGATGTTAGCTTGATTATATTGGTATCTATAAGATTATTGAAACCCTTGAATTTCATCCAAGGGTCAACCAGTACTTAGCGATAGACCTATAGCTTGCCCCTAACTGGGTTTAAACCCACAAGGGCCAGCAATCCAAAGTGTAAACCACTTTGCCCATGTCACCACTCTTTTGGCATTGTCTTTGAATCACATCTGTTTTCAAATGCCTTGGCTTTAAACCCAATTATAAAATTAATGATATGCTGTGCAAATGGTATAGTTAAGTTATTTATTTACATACAGAAGAGCAGTGAAAGTGAGCATTCATCACCAGAGACTATTGAGGAGCCAACAGATGACCTTGAGGATCAGGAGGCTATAATGAGACGTGAACTTATTGCTAAGCAACAAGAATTGCTCAGTTTAAAACAAGCAAGGCTGGAACTTGAACTTGCAGAAACTGCAGAAAAGCTTAAAAAGAAACAGGTAATTTTTTTAACAACAAAAAAAAGAAGATATATTAAATTGACCCTTGAAACCTAGAGGACTTGTGCACTTGTTTTAATTCACAGTACAGCTTTAATCTGCAAGACATATAAATCTGTACTTGGTATATAAAGAAATAAAGCTGGAATAATGCCACTTGATCTTTACTTTGTTTATTCATATTAAAACCTTTCGACATATAAATCGTGTCTAGAAATGTGATTATATTTTACAGGGTGCTAAGAGTCAGATAGGTGTTGCCACTACAACAAAAGCTACCCCACTTGGTTTACCACTTCCAAGTTTGGAAGAATCATTGCCAGTACCAGAAGCTGCAATTGTATCCAGGGATCCTCGTCCACGTCCAACTGACCCTAGAAGGAGAGATCCACGTCTCCAGAAACAAGTTGTATCCTCTCCGAAAGCATTTCCTACTACAGGGACAGGGCCTGATACAGTTGTTGCTTCATTACCTGGGTATAGTGCATATCAAGGTACAGCTCCTGTGATACCAAGTTCTAGTCAGCCAACATTCCCCCCAACACAGGCTCAGGGACATTACCCTGTAGGTAAGTTACCTGTCAGTCAGATACCACCAGCAGGGATGGTGCCATATAATGGACTGCCTGCCTCTGGTGTTCCATACCCTCCAGCTATGGGTATGCCTCCTAATATGCCAGGACAGTTTAGTGGGGAAGTCTTTGCTCAAGAAGATTGTGCCAAATTTAGTGATGAAAATGATTCTGATTCAAGCTCTAGGTCTAGCTCACAAAGTCGTGATGTTTCTCATTTACCTAAACAGTCAAATATTCGAGACCCACGGTCTCATGTGGAACATAAAAGACATGTTACAGATCCAAGAGTTGAACATAGGCATCAACATGGAAATCATCAACATGGAAATCATAGAAATAGTGATAAATCAATTCATAAATACTCTAGTGAAAAACATACTGCTACAAATATAGAAGCACGTAGGGAAGTGAGAGACCCTAGAATTTCTAGTAGCAGGGAATTACAAGAAAAAAGGAAATCAAAAGAACGCGAAACACATGCTTCTTCTAAACAGTCTCGAGGATTCTCGTCTCAATCACCTCAGAAAAGTAATCATCAGTCATCCAAAAGCAGAAGTTTATCAAAAGAAAAAGAAAGTAAAATAGAATCAAAAGTGAAAGAGACAATAGAGGCTGACAAGAAAAGGAAGGAGGAAGAAAGGAAGAAAAATGAATTAAAAAGAAAGAGTGAAGAAAGACGATCAGATAAATCAAAAGAACAAAGTACTAGAGAAAAGTCTCCTCAGAAATCACCAAAACTATATTCATCCAAAAGCTCAAGCAGTACTGGAGATAGAAAAGGAGACAGAAAGTCTGATGAAGTAAAAGATAAAAAAACAGAGTCCCAAAAAAGTTCAACACATTCCAATAGCAAGAAAGCTCCCAGTAAAGTCGGAGCTAAAAAGGACAAAAATAAGGCTGTTGATGGAAAACATGGTACAAAAAAGTCAAGTTCTGTAGAGTCAATGGACATTGATGAGAGAAGAAAACCAAGTAAAGAAGCTGAAAAAAGAAGTAGTAGTGATGGATCAGATTATGGAAGAATGATTAAAAAACTTAAACTAGAAAAACCTTCAACTGACACTTTGAGAGAAACAACAAGTCACAGTAGTGGTAAAATAAAAGACAATGAGCTTGTTAAAGATGTAGATTTGAAATCAGAAGATATGGACCTAGATTCTGAGCCTATGGATCTTGATACTGAAGTGGATCGTGTCACCGAAGCTGAGGTTCCTAAGATTAATGCTGATATAAGGTAAACCATTTTACAAGTAAAATTTATTGATGATTTAATCCAGAAAATTTTCCCGAAAATTGTTTCAGGATTAAAAAAAAATGTTATTTCTGCTAAATGAAATATGTTTGTTATGATATTGCAAAAGAATCGGCTGGAATTAATTCAGTATTTCATACTTTATCAGTTTATAAAATTGCCACAGGCAGTAAATACAAGCTTTGATGTTGGTAAATACCCATCATATGGGTAGTATCGGTATTAAAACAGAAGTTCCCCGAGTATTATGTGGTAGATTTCAATTGTGTGAAGTTGCCGGTTTGGTCCTGTTCATACCAAAGACCATCATAAAAATGTTGTTAGTAGATTCCTCACTTGATTCTTGCCATGACTGATATAATTTGGAATGTTATGTTGATAAGTCATTAATATATTTTGTTGATAATATTTGCTCACTTTTATTAATATGAAAATTTCAAAATAAAGTAGGTACATTTGACTAAGTCATTGATGTAACATTTTCAGTGATTTATTTGGTGAAGAAGATGAAGATTATCGCCCCTGTGTTCAGAAACAGCAACATCTTCCCCTCAAGTCTCCAAGTAGTAAAGGATGGGATCAGTTCAAGGCTAGTCAACCAGATCAATACGCTTATGATATCGAGCTTAAGAAGCAGCGGCAAGATTCTGTCACTGAAATACAAGCTAGGTAATTCCCCTACTTCTTGCATGTCTTTATACATGCGCAAACTATGTAATTAAACATTCTATATGGTAATGATTCCTAAATTTGGTGTGTAGAATGTTCATGAATATTGAATGTCTATATGAAGAGGTCAATTCTCTTGTGAAAATGAGTGAATTATAGTATTATCAAGTATTTCTTTTGAAAATTTTCCATAAAATTGCTAAATTATATAAATGATAAAGGCTATTAAGTTTTATGAGTGCTGGATATGATTCTGGTGTGTTGGTAAGGTATAATATTGTTAAAAATTGTAGGAATGTTTTCAATTTTCATAACGTGTTGTATTATTAATGTTGCCAGGATCGAGGAAGAGCCAGAAGATGAAGATTTACGGGTACATCAACCAGAATTCTCTAGACAAGTTTCCAGTTCTGAACAAGTTGAAATACCAGAGGAACTGTCCATGAATCAACATGGTGAAATACTGCTCAAAGTAAGAATAGATATCGAAAATATTTTGATTTTTGTTTTTTAGCTCATCTTTGCAAAGAGATTGCTAGGTTGTACATTCAATGATTGTTATTGTACAAAAACTGTAATGTAGCTCATTACATAGAAAACTACAGATATCAACTTGAAACTTGGAATACTTGCTTAACATGACAAGGCAGTTGTAAGACGAGGGATATTATGAAAGCTAAATTTTTTAAGTTATTCTCCTTTTTAGCTCATTCTTTTTTTTCAAAATTACTTATATGATAGAAAATTTTGAAATCTATTCAAAATAATTGTACTTGTTCTTAGCAAACTTATGTCGACAAGGCACATCAGTAGTCAAGAGACATAATTAAGTTATCAGTATTTTTAGAGTTATGTCCCTTTAGCATATTTAAATTGATATATTAGAATGCTTATGATTCTCAAATTGTCTGTATCTCTGACTTCAAGTCATCCTACCCTTCTTTCAAACTTTTGTTATTTTCTTTAATTTGGAGAAGACTATTGATACTGCAGGTCATTTATGCTAACTCTTCAACATTTAATCAGTTACCCATGTAAGTTAACAATTTAGATTGGTTGTTTTTAATGTAACTAAATTTACTGTTACAATGATTTGTACTGTCCTAGGATGATAACTTGAGCCTTTGTTGACATAACAAAGACCAATAACAATGCGAAAAATAGGTTAGACAGATCAATGCCACAACCTATAAAAATGAAAATAAAACTACATGTTATCATATGTCTTGTTAGCGCAGTAGGTAGAGCAACCGTGTCAGTAATGTGTTTTATCCGTACAGGCAGAAGTTCGACTACTGGTACGACACATTTTTTTTACCTCAGAACAGTCAATTGTTCAGAAAACAAGTTTGACCGGTTTTTTCATATACATACATGAATATGAGATCGAATATTTTATTACACTGCGATCAAAAAATACAAAAAGAAAAAAAGAATAGAAATAAAAATAAATAAATATATACTATAAAATATATATTACAAGAAGAAAACAAAAAGGAAAACGAAAAATAAATAAATAATTATAATGATAAAAAACAGAGCAAGAAGAAAAAACTGTGATTATAAAATGGCACTAAGTGGGGTTCGAACCTATGAGTACAAAACACTAAAAGTTACAATAATTTCGATCTACCGACAGAGCCTTAACGGTAATACACAAACAATACTGTAAGAATAATGCTATATAGTATATGTGTTTACTTTTACCATATCGCATAATAATCCAGATAACCCCGTGTACTGTTAAGACCAAATTATCATCCTAGGACAGTACTTGGCTTTATTTGTTGACATATATACATCATTACATGGCCTTTTTAACAGTTAAATCTTAATCCTTGAGTGATCATCTGCTCTGTGTGAATCAACAATAGATTGTTATAATGTGTATTTAATTTTACATGTGTCCACAGTAGGTATCAGTGTTTGGAGATACGCCTTGTGAACTTCAATAGAATATAACCTTGGGGGTGTTTAAGAAATCTGTTCACTCAGTAACATTTTTCAGTTGTAATAGATATTTGAGGAAAAGTTTGTTTTGTGCTTACAATGACATCATAGATGCATATACATGTATGCAGATTATTTTGTCATTGAGATAATAATGGATACAAAATCTGGTAGGAGGAATAAAAATATTTACTCTAGCTATTTATATTTTTTCATGTATTTAGTTTTAATTTGAATTTATTAGACCATTTTGCCATGTGTTAAATGTTCTAGAAATACAGTTAACATTTTAACTTGGACATTTTCAGGCAAACAAGCAACTGAAAGAAGGCCTAATAACACATGAACAGTACCAAGAATTGTTGAAGCAGTTAAAGCAGTTGATGCAAATACAACAACTGCAAGAACTCCAGGAGCAAAACCGTCGTCTCTCTAGTGAGTTACTGTCTCCTGGTGACAAAGTCCCTGATAACAGCCAACTAACTTTGCCATCTCAACAAGCACAGCCTGAACCAGAAATGCCCACTATTGATGCAGTGGTGAGGGAAGTGAGATCTCCAGATAGACCTTTGGATAACTTTAAAATTCCAAAGAAGAATAGGGAAAGAGTTGTAGATGAGGACAGAAGGAAAGAATTAAGCAATTTGTATCCTGAATCACCTCAAGAAGACCGATACAGAGGTCAAGGTCCTTTCAATGGGAGGGAAAATCAAATTAAGATTGAAGGTGAGTTAATTCCACCAAGAGGAGATATTGTGATAAAGAAAGAGCCAAATGAAGATGGACCTTGGAGAGACTTAGATAGAAGACAACCGAGGAATGATGGTAGAAAAGGACCGCCACCTTTTATTAATCCAGATATACCTGGAAATGTTCAAGGGAGATTTGACAGACCTACTGAACACAGAAGTCAAGGAAATGATGAATTCAATAGAAGAGGTCCACCTGATGATAGGAGAGGTCCACCAGATGACAGGAGAGGTCTACCAGATGACAAGAGAGGTCCACCAGATGACAGGAGAGGTCCACCAGATGACAGGAGAGGGCCTCTTGATGACAGGAGAGGTCCACCAGATGACAGGAGAGGTCCGCCAGATGACAGAAGAGGTCCACCAGATGACAGGAGAGGTCCACTTGATGACAGAAGAGGTCCACCAGATGACAGGAGAGGTCCGCCAGATGACAGGAGAGGTCCAGCAGATGACAGGAGAGGTCCACTTGATGACAGAAGAGGTCCACTAGATGACAGGAGAGGTCCACCTGGTGATAGAAGAGGACCACACAGGGATTTCATTGAAAAAAGAAGAGGTGGGATTGATGGTCCGCATGATGACTTTGAAGGTAGAATGCAGACAGACATTGATTACGATAGAGCAGGACCTCATGAAAGATTTGAGGATGCACCAAACGCAAGAGATAGAAGAGGTCCATATAGAGATAATGATGACAGAAGACCTGAACACTGGAAAGAGGAGCATTGGCCGGACAGATTAGGTCCGGAAGAACCACTAGATAAGAGGGGACCCAGATTTAAGGGACCTGGAAGAGATATTGATAGAAGAGGTAGAGATGAAAGGCCTGAATATTTAGAAGGTAGGCCTGATGAAATGCATTTTCCAGATGATGATAATAGAAATTCTGGAGACCCAAGGTGGCGTGATGAAAGAAGACCTGAATTGTGGAGTGATGGTGATTTTGATAACAGGGCACATCCTGGAAGATTTAAAGATGGCAGGAATGTTGGTTACAGAGGGCCAAATGATATTCCCCCTCATGATAGGAGAGGGCCACGTGATGACAGAAGAGGAGGCCCACAAGGTGACAGAAGACATGGTAGAGATGAAGACATGAATGTAAATAGATCTCCAAGTGGTTGGGAAGAAGGTCCACATCCATGGGATGATGAAATGAGGGGACCCCCTCATCACAGGGGACCTGTAGAAGGTCCTTTTGGACGTCCTGGTCCTCCTGAAGAAGGTGCAGAACCTTGGTTTCCTCATGAAAGGAGAGGTGATAGTCCATCAAAAGAACCAAGGAGAGGACCCCCGGGTAAAATGCATCCAAATGAAAGACATTTACCAAAGGATGGTCCACCAAGACATGGCCATAGAGATGATAGGCTAAAAGAAGAATATGATCCAGCTTTTCCTGATAAACCAAAACCACTGATGTCTTTACTTGATGCAATGCCTGTAAGACCTCCACCTGGTCTTAGAAAAAATATGGGTGATCCTCGTATGCAGGGATTTGGACCTAGAGGCCCACCAAGATTTGATGGTCCAAGACCAGATGGCCCACCTAGATTTGATGGTCCTAGACCAGATGGCCCACCAAGATTTGATGGTCCAAGAATGGAGGGTCCGCCAAGATTTGATGGTCCAAGAATGGAGGGTCCTCCAAGATTTGATGGTCCAAGAATGGAGGGTCCTCCAAATAATAGAACATCCAGGCCTTTACAGCCTCAATCTGACTCGTATATTGACAAATTTGGTGATGCTAGGTTTAGATGCTTTGATGAAATGGGTCCTATTGTAAGTGAAGAAGTTATTATTGGCAAGAGAAATTTTGAAATAAAACTAGGTGCACCCCCAAGAAAAGTACCCTGGAATAAAGACTTTATTCAGGTATTTGCTGATCCAGCTAAAAGAGGGATAGTGATAGATGATAATCTGATGTACAAGTTTGGAGAAAGAGTAAAAGATGTAACAATCAGAGGAAGGAAGGAGAAATTGTTTTATCATGGTCGACCAATAAATCTGTGGATAGACGGTCAACTTTATGAAGTGAGAGTAGATGCCCCTCCAAAAAATATCAATATCAACGGAAAAGTTCATAAGGTACAAATTGATGGTAGAGATATGATGATTCTAATAGATAAGGAAGAGAAAGGGAGATTTGGTGGAGAGCCTAGGTTTGTGTTTATAGATGAAGTGAGAATGGAATTACGGTTTGACCCTCCACCAAGACATATACTTATTGATGGCAACCGATGTGAGCTGAAGCTGAACATGATGCAACCTTGTGTAAATATCAAAGGAATCGATCATGGAATTAGATTTGACGGTCCACCTCGTGATGTTTTCATCAATGGTAAATTGTACCAGATCTTCACTGACCATGCTGTGAAACTGAGGGTTGGTAACAGATATCATTATGTAGCTTTGGGTGGTCCTTGCCACGAAATTATTGTAGATGGAAAATGGTTTGAAATGAAGTTTAATGAAGCGCCAAAAGAGATCAATGTAGGCAACCAAGTGTTGATGGTACAGTTACCAGGGTCTCCACCAGAGGTCAAGATATTACCAGAAATTGCTCAAGAACCAAGGCCAATACCTCCTGGTATGCCACTTCCCATGCGACCTGGTATGCCAGGACCAGGACCTGGACCAATGGGATTTGTCGGACCAAGAGGACCCATGGGTTTTGGAGGTCCACAGGGACCAAACATGCCTTTGCCTGGTTTAGGACCTCAAGGTATGCCAGGACCTATGCAGCCTCCAGGTGGTCCTTTACCACCACCCTTTGGACCTCCAATGCCCCAGCCAATGAATATACCTCAGAGTTCTGCACCTGTCATGACAATGCCTGGTGCACCTGTTATTCCTGGAATTGGTCCCCCAGTTACAGGTAAGATATTTCATTTACCTTTAAGATTAAAAACAGACATTTTTATTTTTACAAGGAAGTGTGGCATGTCATTTTTCTTATATCTTTAAATAAAACAACTTTATAAATTGCAGGGAATACATGTTTTTTATTAATACATTTACAGTTTCATTTAACTATTCTTGAAGTGAGATTTGCATAATTTCTTTCAGTTTAGATGTTTGTTTTGTGTTCTCTAGGTACTCCAGCACCCCAGTCCAGTGTTCCAAATGTGTTAGCAAATTTGTTCCCCCCAGCTGTATCAACAACAAGTGCTCCGACAGCCCCTATAGATATTAACAGTCTGTTTGCCAAGTTAATCAACACGGGTATCATTAAAAAGGATACAGATCCGAAACCAGAACCCCCTGCCAAGACATCTACGAGTAAACCAGAACTTGTTAAACCTCAGGAATATATTGTACCACAGAAAAAGGTACTTAATTTATTAATTTCTTAACCTGTGCATGATTTACTGCCAAATCAATTTGTATGTCTAAAACGGAAAAACACATTTGATTCCAAATTAACAATTATATATACTGCATACTATATATTTTTTATTTTTATGCCACCGCAGCATCTGCGATGCGGTGGCATATAGCGATTCACCTGTGTGTGTGTGTGTTTGTTTGTGTGTGTGTGTGTGTTATATAGATTATATAGTGAACTTAAAAAATCTTCTTGTGAAAAACCAGTAGTCCAATTTCAACCAAACTTGGCAGGATTGATCCTTGGGTGAAGGGCTTCCAAAGTTGTTCAAAGAATTTCATTCCATGCAGAAATCTGGTTGCCATGGCAACCAAAAGGAATTATAAGAACAAATTTAAAAAATCTTCTTGTAAAGACCCAAAAGGCCTAGAGCTTAGATATTTTGCATAAGGCATTGTCTGGTAGACCTCTACCAAGATTGTTCAAATTATAGCCCTGGGGTCAAAATCGGCCCCGCCCCGGGGTCATTGATTTTCACTATATGTACATATAGTAAAAACTTAAAATACCTTATTGTAAAGACCCAAATAGCCTAGAGCTTAGATATTTTGCATAAGGCATTGTCTGGTAGACCTCTACCAAGATTGTTCAAATTATAGCCCTGGGGTCAAAATAGGCCCCGCCCCGGGTCATTGTTATATAGATTATATAGTGAACGTAAAAAATCTTCTTGTTAAAAACCAATAGTCCAATTTCAACCAAACTTGGCAGGATTGATCCTTGGGTGAAGGGCTTCCAAAGTTGTTCAAAGAATTTCATTCCATGCAGAAATCTGGTTGCCATGGCAACCAAAAGGAATTATAAGAATAAATTTAAAAAATCTTCTTGTAAAGACCCAAAAGGCCTAGAGCTTAGATATTTTGCATAAGGCATTGTCTGGTAGACCTCTACCAAGATTGTTCAAATTATAGCCCTGGGGTCAAAATCGGCCCTGCCCCGGGGTCATTGATTTTCACTATATGTACATATAGTAAAAACTTAAAATACCTTATTGTAAAGACCCAAATAGCCTAGAGCTTAGATATTTTGCATAAGGCATTGCCTGGTAGACCTCTACCAAGATTGTTCAAATTATAGCCCTAGGGTCAAAATCGGCCCCGCCCCGGGGGTCATTGATTTTCACTATATGTACATATAGTAAAAACTTTAAATACCTACTTGTAAAGACCCAAAAGGCCTAGAGCATAAGGCATTGTGTTGTAGACCTCTACCCAGATTGTTCAAATTATAGCCCTGGGGTCAAAATCGGCCCTGCCCCGGGGGTCATTGGTTTTCGTTATATGTATATAGTTAAAACTTTAAAAAAATTTCTTCTAGCAATTGACAAATGCTAGAGGTTAGATATTTTGCATGAAACATTGTGTAGTGAACCTCTAGCAAGATTGTTCAAATTATAGCCCTGGGGTCAAAATTGCCCCCGCCCCGGGGGTCATTGATTTTCAATATATACATACAGTAAAAAATAAAAAAATCTTATTGTCTGTAGGTACAAGGTACAAGGCTTCAAAAACTTGAAATACCTTCTTGTAAATGCCCAAAAGGCCTAGAGCTTAGGTATTAATGCGGTGGCATAGCATTTTTCTCAAATGCAATCTTGTTTTGTTTTGCAAATTTGAATATTGGTTTGTATTGTGAAAGCTAGAAATGATGAATTCTTTGTTTTTTTACTTGAAAGGAACTGTTATCAGCTTACTGATATGTTATTATGTTACAGAAACCAGAAGAGAAATTTGAAGATATACCAGACATGACAGAGATGAATACGGTTGAAATGAAGAGGTATGTAATCTTATTTTCATGTTTCATTTTCCATACTTCAAATGAGAAAAAAATATAGTTTACCTAAAAGATAATATTTTAGCTCCAGTAGAGCTGTTCTTGTGACCAACTTGGTTGTATTTGTCTCATTAACCTGTTTGGTTAACTTTTTTGGTTAAGGTTACTTAATTTACCTATATACTAATATCACAATTACATTAAAACTTATATACAGATGCACCAATATGAGTACTGCTTGTCGCACTGATTTTCAGGTCAAAATGTCAGTCACTGGTATTTGTGATAGCTCAACATAATACTGGTAATTTAATCAAAGTTCAGTTTGCTATCCTGCACTGAGAAAAGTGGAGTGTGCTGCTCCTTGGACAGTTCATGCTCAATTTTTTTCATAAAAGTGTTGCATTATAAGGATATGAAAATGATTAAATTCTTTATTCAGACAGCTACTGTTACAACATCTTGCCTATTATTCAGTATAATCTGGGGAATAATACAGATTGTAACTACTTTTAATGTAAAAACTGACGGAGGGTGTAATCTTTGTATAATGAGAAACAAACAAGCTTTAATTGACCTTAATTAGAAAAAAGTTGATTTCTGTCTTTATTTGACATCAGTTGGAAAAAGGCGATTTTGGTGATATTATTATTGAAAAATATGTCTGACAATCAGTTTAAGATGACCATTGACATAAAATCAATTTATAATTTATTCAAAGTTAATATTTCAAAACATAGCAATGCTCACATAATTTTTAGATCAGAATATTTGTATGGTTTATTAACTATTATGTTTTTTTATCCCATTTTAGCTTACCAGTTGGAATGATACAACGTTTATACTCCGGTGTACAGTGTACTTCATGTGGGGAGAGGTTTATATTGAAAGATGGTGAGAAAGAAGCAAAATACCGCCAACATTTAGACTGGCACTTCAGGCAGAACAGAAGGGGTAAAACTGACATGAAATTAAGCAGTTGTAGGAAGTGGTACTATGGCATTGATGTAAGTTTGAAACTTTTGATTGAATTTGATAATAGACTTATCTGTAATTAAAATGTGATGTTACAATCTGCAGCTGTTATGTTCATATCAAACAAATAATTACACAGTCTACATTTTTCAGACTCAAATTTATCTTTAACACTTTCAAACTCCATGCAGTGTATAAAACTCTAATAAAATTTATTAAATTTTCTTTACATGAACTAAATACTTAATTCCAATATTGTATGGAACAGCATTATACATTATTTAAGTTTTAAAAGGCTAGTTAAAGTATTTGTTTGTTTATCATAGGATTGGATACAGTATGAAGAAGTTATTGATTCAGATGAAACTGGTATGTTATAATAAATAATTTGATATTTTGTAAAATGCCTTAAATTTAATTTATTGTAAAGTATATGCAGTCAGGTAGGAAAACACACAGTATCAGTGAGCACTATACAACCGGAGAGCATTGACAAATCTATAAGGAAAAGTCAAAACTGTTACTACCATCTGATACTTTGGCCCCTACAAAATCCACTAGAGTACATGTCCATGCTCCCACATTTCTTAAGATATCTGTGAAATGATGTGATAGCAGATTAATTTGTACTAATCTCCGTTACTGCATATATCATGTTTCACAGACATACAGTAAAAAGTTGATACTTAGGCTGGTAAAAGTCAAAAATAGTTATATAAAGTATCTAATCTTTGCTTGGTGCCATTGTCTGGCTGTCATTTACCATTTTATGACATCAAGACCGCATGGTATGTCCATCCGAGAGACAGACACCTTAATCACAAAATCACCAATCCCTATTAGGTATATTAGTTTCACAGTTTTCTCAAGTTATAATCAAATAAAAGTTCAGAACTACCTGGTGTTTGATTTGTGGTGTTCTTCCCTTTATTAATAAATTCAATTCAAATTTGTATAAGGTTAAATCATTCCAGGTATTCTTGAATAACCATTGATCTTTTTCATAGAAATTTATAGTTTGTAATGTGATTGCAGGTAAAAGCAACTTCTTTGAGCAGCAACAACAACCTGTTGATGTTACCCAGACCAACACCCAGAATCCTCTATCACTTATTGTACCCGAGGGTGTCTCTGTCATCAGGTGTCCCCCGGCAACAGGCAATGATAGTGAAGATGTAAGTTCATCTTTCTACCTCTAGAAAATCTTGCATTCTTCTTTTTCATTAAGGACATTGTTTAGACTTGTTAACAAATCCTAAGTTTTATTTACTAAATAAGTAATTTAGTATTTTTTATTTGTTTCAAGGGAAGTATTTTATGTATTAATATCTAAAGCTTTCAATTATAGTAGATCTAAATGAAAAAGTTAAATGGAATGTGAAATACAGTTAATAAGTTATGTTTCAGATGTGCAATATATGTATGGAAGTGTTTGAGCAGTATTGGAATGAGGAGTTGGAGGAATGGCATCTCAGGGATGCAATTAAAGTCAATAACAAAACATACCATCCTATATGCTACGAAGATCATACAGATGTAAATATTACCATAGTTACAATACAAAATATCCCATCCTTGTTAATTAACATTCAGTCAATTGTTTAGTTTTTCTATGTAAAGTTATCAACCTCACTTCCGGATTTTGTAGAAGACTTCAAATTATGATGATAACTAAATTGGGAATGGCAGTTGCCTACTTATTTTGATGTATTTGGGTTAAAGTTGTTGTTGTTTTTATCAACAGAAATTAATTATATGCTTACCATATGGTGATGAAACATTCACAAAGGCAATCCCTAATATAAAGTTTTTGGGAAAGAAAACAAGGAATGAAAATTATGTATGAAATTTTATTGGAGGAAGTTTTACAAATAATTTGATGAGTTTCTGTTAACATTCCTTTTGCCTTATTGACTACTTTATTACTAGTACATGACTATTTTACAGCCTATAATGCAAGTTAATATGTGTTTTTTAGGTGTCTGAAGGAACGCCAAGTCCATCAGTTCTAAGTGTAGGGGAACCAACTTACTTATCAAGGAAGTCCCTCACATATGATGAAGCTTCACAGGATGGTCACCATGCTTCATTTGAGGAAGAGAGAAAAATTTCAACTGATACGCCAGAACCAATGGACACTGAGGTGAATAAGAGTGAACCAGAGAGTGTTAGCATAAAGACAGAACCCCAAGATGACATTATAGTTCCTGTTACAATAAAGCAGGAACCAGAGGTTTTGAAAGAACAAGAACCCGAATTAATTAAAGAAGCCGATATAAAAGAGGAACCAGATCTCATAAAGGAGCCAGAAATAAAGGAGGAACCAGCAGTGGAAAATTTGCCAAGTGTTCAGAATGACAGTTTATTAGATAAAACGAATTCTATTCCTGGAATTAAAACAGAACCACCTGAAATTCAGGTACTTGAAAGTGACACAGATATTCCCTCACAATCAAATGTTGAAACGACTGATTTTGTTGATAATGATGAAAAAGAAGAAGAAAGTAATAAACCTGCTGAGGTTCCTGAACAGTTGGTAGAAATACCAATGGAAACCACTAGTTCTCTAGCTGTTCCACAGTTGATAGAAATACCAATGGAGACCACTAGTTCACCAGTGGTAGAAACACCAATGGAGACCACTAGTTCACTAGCAGTAGAAACACCAATGGAGCCCACTAGTTCACCAGCGGTAGAAACACCAATGGAGCCCACTAGTTCTCCAGCTATTCCAGATACTGTTGTTCTAGATACTGTTGTAGCAGAGGAATCTGAAATTAAAGCTTCAGCACAGTCTGTAAATCTGGAAGCTGAGACTATAGAATCTAGTGAAAACACTTGTTTAAAACCTGAAGAAATGGCAAAAGATACAGAAGCTGATTCTGAGCTGGAAACAGAATCAAATTCCCAGTCTACAACAAATTTTGAAATATCTACCTCAGGTATACATGTTAATACAGGTTTATCTTTGCCTAGTGATCCGACTTGTAGTGAGACACAACATTCACCTACATACTCTAAACTGAGCAAAATTAAACTTGTTATTCAACAGGAGTCTCCTGAAATTACTCCTGAAGTTTTCGAAATAGGATCAAATGCAAGTACACCAACTCAAGATGAACTTCCTAGTCCCCCAGGAGATTACTCCTGACAGTGTACACACTCAAAGTTTTAAGGGTACTCAAATACATTAACAATGTCATTTTACATACATGTATTATTATTGATGATCCTTTTTTTTGGAAATTAATCAACAGTTATTGAATAATGGCACGTTTTAATTTGAATCATATAAGTGATCAACTTCAGAAGATATTATTTGTTTATGTAAAAATCAAAATGTTTTATTTTTGATGAAAATAAATTAAAAGTGCACAGATTATGAAAATATAGAATAATACGAATGCTTATGTTTCTAGTATCGTAAGTAACATCATTAAATTTGGAATAATTTGACACATTACATGAAACATTGATTGATTTTAACCTGTATTCATAAGCAACATTTACTTGGTTTATGTTATTTTTGTAGGTTATTAGTTGCATTTGTTACTTTGTGGTACTGCTGTTTTGTAAAACCATAATGAGATATGTTTATTTGTGTAATAGAGTACTTGTTTTAGTTTGAATTTGAAAAGATCATTTCATTAAATGTAATATAATAATTATATATATTTCATAGAAATTCATACAGTGAGGACTTGTGCTAGATATTTATTTTTTACATTTTGTAAATATTCTGGTTCAAAGAACATGTATATAGTAAATATAATTTTGTAAAGTTTGTCAAAAAAATAAGAGTGGTATCATTGGTATGATACTGGTCCTTGGTATGTTTTTATCTGTCATAATTGTATCAATTCAATTTTGTTAATATTACAAATCGGGTGCATGTGCCTCAGTGTTTACAGGGAAACATTGTTGGCTCTATAAGTGCTTTTTTTACTATCACTATTAAAGTTAATTATCATTAGAGTATTAGTTAGCTATTTCTATAAGTATATTCTGTTATTTTTATTATGTTAGTAAAGCCGATTGAGAACAGGGGTTTCTCATGATTGTTTTTTATTTGGAACCTAAAAGATTATTCGATTTTGCTTTGTTTGTCAAAGATGTGTTCTTGTAGTATATTTAGTATTTTCAGATATCAGAATTTCAGGTATATTTATTTAACAATCTGAAATTACTAATTTATCAACTGGAAAAAGTAAAAAAAAAGGATTATATTAAGTAAATACTTCATTGATTTTTCATCATCACCAAACCACTTTTTAATGTCTTACTTAGTATATAGTATGATTTTTATAATTGTTTTCTAACTGAAAGATGAACATTTGCTATGTGATATTGTTGCAATGTTGATATAACATTATTGTATATTATACAATAAATGTTGAAAGATGAAATGTGTTAATTTTTCTTTATTATTTTTATTAATCACACAATTACAGTTATGGAATAGTTATGAAATGGCAAGATATCAATGAGCTGTTTACATAGTAAGGATTTTCATATGGTACTAATACATGCAAGTCTGTAGAGATGTTCATATAATATTTCCTTGGCTAACCAATGCTGTGGTAGTACAAAGTTATGGATTTATAACAATTGATTCTTGTGTTTGAGGCAAGCAATCTCGGTTACACACCTTAACCACTAGGTTACCACAGGTAATCTCAGTTACACACCTTAACCACTAGGTTACCACAGGTAATCTCAGTTACACACCTTAACCACTCGGTTACCACAGGTAATCTCAGTTACACACCGTAACCACTCGGTTACCACAGGTAATCTCAGTTACACACAGTAACAACTAGGTAACCACTAGTAGTCTGGGATACACACCTTAACCACTAGGTAACCACTAGTAGTCTTGGATACACACCTTAACCACTAGGTAACCACTAGTAGTCTGGGATACACACCTTTACCACTAGGTAACCACTAGTAGTCTGGGATACACACCTTAACCACTAGGTAACCACTAGTAGTCTGGGATACACACCTTAACCACTAGGTAACCACTAGTAGTCTGGGATACACACCTTAACCACTAGGTAACCACTAGTAGTCTGGGATACACACCTTAACCACTAGGTAACCACTAGTAGTCTGGGATACACACCTTAACCACTAGGTAACCACTAGTAGTCTGGGATACACACCTTAACCACTTGGTTACCAAGACTGTCTCAGTTATACACCTTAACCACTTGGTTACTAAGACTGTCTCGGATACACAGCTTAACCACTAGTAGTCTGGGATACACACCGTAACCACTCTGTTACCACAGGTAATCTCAGTGACACACCTTAACCACTTGGTTACCACAGGTAATCTTAGTTACACACTGTAACCACTTGGTTACCAAGGCTGTCTCAGTTACACACCTTAACCACTAGGTTACCACAGGTAATCTCAGTTACACACCTTACAACAGGTAATCCTAAATACACCTTTATGTGTAAAGAAAATCAGATAAAGAATTGAAGGATGTTTAAGAGTTAAAATGCTCCTGACAAAAAATAGATGTGAAAAAAATTGTGTTACTATTATACTTGTACAGAGTTTGTTCATAAACAAATACAATAACCCATGGAAGAAGATATGGAATTATGATCTTGACCTCCAGTGTCAGCAATAATGTTAACCTTTTACAAACCTAGGTTCATATTCACAACAAATGTTTTTTGGCATGATGCAAATAGTATGTGAAACGAGGCTTGATGTAAATCACCTTAGTGAAAGTTTCTTTCAAATCAGACTAGTGCCTGTTGACATAAGCATCATTATACCAAACAGACCGTGCAAACACTATGCTTTATAGGGACCTAATGAGACTACATGCAAAGTGACATAAAAAAAACAGAATTCTGTTGCCACAAAGTGTTTAAATTTAATAAAATGCCATTTGATCTAACTAATGCTCCTAAAGGTTTTATTACAATACTGTACCCTATAGAGGACAGACCATGTAAATCGAAATTTGAATGGCCATAACTCTTATAATTTTTAAATCCAAATGAAACGTACAAATGTAAGGCACAAGGTTTGATGACAATCACTTATTTGTGGAGATATGAAGTGGACAAGATTGTACTGATCAACAGAAATACAGAAGAACAGTACAATCACGAATGAAGGCATAAACATTTTTAGGCAACTTATGTTATAATCTAGATGCAAGTCGTTGTACTATCATTGGAAAATATCAAATAATTTCAGTAGAGACTAGACATGCCCACAAGCAGAATGTTGAGCCCCCTTGTCTTAATTCAAACCTGAACCTAAAAGCTTCAGATCAAGGAGAAAGATGTATACATAGGTGAGAAGTGCGCAACACATCCTTATTATACCAAGGCAAAATCATGACATTGCATCATCTTACGTGACCTTGACCTCTGACCCGGTTCCCTGGTTCATGTGCTTGACACGAAGTCTCATGAAGAACATTTGTGTCTGAAAAACTCAATTCATGTTATTTAAAAATTCCTCCATGCACAAAGTTATGGCATGGACTAGTTCAAATGTACGCAGGCACACACAAACAACATTCACCCATTTTGACAACTATGTCGAGCGCTCGACAAAAATCCTGTGACCACATGATACTTCATAGCATAAACATGTGCCAAAAATCTTTTGACCTTGAACTTCATTTTGCTCAAGACAACTTGAATCTGAACATGGTGATAATTTGTGCTAACTTTTATCAAAATTCATTCATGTATAGTAGGAGTTATAATCGAAAATGAATGTTTATTTTTGTTATTTGACCTTTACCACAGACACTGGAATTTTTTGCCCAACACTCCCCCTCACTATGGAGAACACTATGGAGAACATTTTTCCGTTATATTAAAATCCCTCCATGCATGTGGCAATTACGCTGCGGACACAGGTTTTGCCCTGACCCCCAAGTATTACCTTGACATTTAAGAGGCAGACATGGGTTTTGTGTGTGACACACCGCCTCATCATGGTGAACATTTGTACCAAATTGTGGCTACTAAGATGAGTTCACCGCAAGCTGACTCGACAGTAATCAAATATCAAGTGCAAAACTATATGTTTGTAAAACATGTATGCCCCCTATCTGCAGCCATTAAGCTATGTGGTCAGGTTATTATGACTGACTTTTGACCTAGTGACTGAACAAGAGGGCCATGATGGCCCTGAAATCACTCACCTGTATATAGGCCTGTATATAATTTTAACCAGGGGCTTTTATTTGAACAAACTTGGTAGACACCCATTTGAAGATGTTTCATGATAAATATCTTAGCTCTAGATCTAAGAAGCTTTTTTTAAGTTTTTACTATACACATATAGGGAAAACAATGACCCCCCCCCCCCCTCTGGGCAGGGCCAATTTTGTCCCCAGGGCTTTTATTTGAACAAACTTGGTAGACACTCACTAGAAGATAATTCATGCTTAATATCTAAACTCTAGCTCTTAAGGTTTTTTAACAGAAGATTTTTTAAGTTTTTACTATATACATATAAGGAAAATCAATGATCCCCAGGGCGGGGCAAAATTTTAACCCCAAGACCCTTATTTGAACAAAAATGGTAGACACCCATTAGAAAATGTTTCATGCTAAATATCTTAGCTCTAGCTTTAAAGGTTTTTTAAAAGAAATTTTTTAAGTTTTTACTCTATATATAAAGGGAAAAACAATGACCCCCTTGGGTGGGGCCAATTTTGACCCAAGTGCTTTTATTTGAACAAACTTGGTAGACACCCACTAGAAGATGTTTCATGGTCAATAGCTAAGCTCTAGCTATTTGGGATTTTTAAAATAAGATTTTTTAAGTTTTTACTATTTACAAATAAGGAAAATCAATGACCCCCCCCACCCCCTAACGGGGCCAATTTTGACCCCAGGGCATTTATTTGAACAAACTTGGTAGACACTGACTAGATGATGTTTCATGGCAAATATTTAAGCTCTAGCTCAAAGAAGATATTTTAGGTTTTTTCTTTCGGTAGCCCTTGCTACCAAAGGAATATTCCTGTGAAGTTTGGATGAAATTGGCTTTGTGGTTTATGAGGAGATGTCATTTAAAGTAAAAGTTAACGGACGGACGCCGGAAGGCCGAACGCTGGACGAAAAGCAATCACAAAAGCTCGCCATGTCACTTTGTGACAGGTGAGCTAAAAATCAATAGGGGTTATATGGTCATGAAAAGTCGCTGTAAAGGTTGTGTGCAGCAATTTTATGTCAAATCATTTAACACAAATCGTACCAAATAATATATGCCTAAATTTAATGAATCATGTAGGCTTCCATAATAACAGCCAATTTGTTATATTTCCTAAGACCTTGAAATGTGTATACCAAAAACATTTTTAGTGTAATAAAAAATATCAACCCAGCCAAATTCAGTTGTTGAGTTATTGGTTATTGGAAACCGTTTTTACCTACAAGGTCAATGTGACTTTGACCCAAAAATTAAAAGGTGCCATCTACTGGTCAAGTACAATCAATATACTAAGTTTGAAGTTCCTAGGCCTAAGCATTCATTTGTTATTGATACCTACAAGGTCAATGTGACCTTGACCGTTGATGCCTTGACCCCAAAATCAATAAAGGTCATCTACTGATCATGAACAATCATCATACCATGTTTGAAGTTCCAAGGCCTAAGAGTTCTTTAGTTATTGATCAAAAACTGTTTTTACCTTCCAGGTCAATGTGACCTTGACATTTGACCCCAAAATCAATAGAGTTCATCTACTGTTCATGTACAATCATCATTCCAACTTTCAAGTTCCTCCGCTTAAACATTCTTTAGTTATTGATCAGAAACTACTTTAACCTACAAGGTCAATGTGACCTTGACCCCAAAATCAATAGGGGTCATCTACTGGTCATGTATAATCAACATACCAACTTTCAAGTTCCTAGGCCTAAGCGTTCTTTAGTTATTGATTGGAAAGTGGAAACCACTTTTACCTACAAGGTCAATGTGACCTTTGATTAAAAACATATGGTGTCATCTACTGGTCATGAACAATCATCATACCAAGTTCTAAGTTCCTAGTCTTAAGGGTTCTTTAGTTGTTGATTGGAAACATTTTTTACATATAAGGTCAATGTGACCTTGACCTTTGACCCCAAAATCAATAAAGGTCATCTACTGGTCATGTGCAATTGTCATACCAAGTTTGAAGTTCCTAGTCCCAAGCTTTTTTATTTATTGATTGGAAACTGTTTTTACATACAATGTCAATGTGACCATGACCTTTGTCCCCTTGATCCTAAAGACAGGGGTCATCTATTGGTCATGTACAATCATCAACAAAGTTTTGAAATTTTCCTAGGCCCTAAAAGTGTTCTTTTATTTTTATTGATGGGGAAAACCAAATACGGACGGCAAAACAGACTTGAACAAATATTCCCCCCACTTTTCTTTGAAGGGGGTCTGGATTTAATTTTAATGAAAAATGAGAAGTGTCTTCTAGCTTTCAATTGAAAACGATTTATTTATATCAAATTAAATTTTAAACACTTTGGGCTTCAAGTCTGCTGGATTTTATGGAAACCCACTAACAAGTTTATCAAATGAGTCATGTACAAACAGCTTCCAACCCACTGGCTATTTTAAACCAAAGAAGGTTTAAGTTTTAATTTCATTTTAAGAAAATTTTAAAACTCCGGGTTTCCTCGGGTTTTTCAAATTGTAAAAAGTACAGAGGGGTCTCCCCTTAACATTTTTAAGCTAGGAAAAATTTGGGGCAAAAACATTTTTTTAGGCAGGTGAATTTGTCATTAAAACAAGGTCCCAACCAAGAATACTAATTTCATGATTTAAAAAATAAAACCAAAAGCATCAATTGTCCCATTATATATTTTTTTTATTTTAGCCCAAAAATTGCCCCAGCATGCTGGAAATTCTCATAATTTCATTCTCAAAAGAGATAAATTTACAACCCATTTTAATATTGCCCATAATTTTTTAAATAATAATAATTTTTCACAAATTTTTAAAACAGATACTTATCATTTTTAACATACAGGGAAATTTTAAAGTACCCCTTGATGTTGCATATTTTTTGTTTTTAAAAACCTTCAATTGAGATACACAAAGGGGCCAAAATTTCCAATTTTGTTTTTAAAATTTTCCCTTTTTGCAAAAAATTTGGTGGGAAAACCTTTTTTAATTTATGGATTCCCCTGTTTAAAATTAAAAAAGGGATTTATTATTTTTAAAGAATACAAAAATCCATTGGGGATTTTTAACTTTTAAAGAAATCAAAATTTTTAAAAATTGGGGGCAGTCACATATAAAAAAAATTGCAGTCAAATAAGTGACAAAATTTATCCCACAATCCGGGCTTTATCCTATTTCCCTTTTTGATAGGCAAAATTAAAACACCCTTTGTTTATCTTTTCTAAATTTTCCTTGATAATTTTTTTATTGTAAACAATAATCAAATTTTAAAAACCCATACATTAATATATACTAAAAATTTAAACAAATTCAATTTGGACATATTTATGAAGTTAATCAAGTTCATTTGATAAAATCTTAACAACATGTTTTATGATGAAGACTTGCAGATACTGTTCATCCTAATTTATATTTAAGGGACTCAACTGAGGTTTTTTGACTTGACAAGAAATAGTTTTTTGTTATCAATACTCCATTTGATGCAGGTTTAGACCAATAATTTAGATAGATAACCCCCTTTTTCCAGAATATTTATTCTAATTATGAATAATGATTAAAAATTGAACATCTTTGCAACGCTTTTCACTCAAATTGGGCTTAGAATAGCTAACAAATAATTATGATTTTCAAATTATTTCAATTGGGCTTAGAATAAACAAATAATTATGATTTTTAAATTATTTCACAGTATATTTCTAATTATCTTTTGCATATCTTTAAGTATCCCAGCTGATCTATGTAAGAAATTCAAATTTTTGGACCTCAGTTGAGTTCCTTTAAGACTATCAATGAGCTGTCAGGTGGACAGAATGCTCAACTATTCTCCGTAGGACAAGTGCCAAGGAAAAATTTTAAGTGGGGAATATTTCAGCAAAATTCCATAATAAAGTTATTGATTGTAGGCAATGACCTACCATTATGACCCTTAAAGTTTCAAATAAATAATTTCACAATTTTTACACAAAATAAGGTACAATTAAATAAACATTGATGATTGACTTTAAGGCTTAGTCATCTACAATTATGATGACATTAAAAACTAAAGTTATAGTAATGGATCTAGGCTAGTGACTTATGAGCCCAAAAACATGTTTTTTCATCATTAATTTATGATATACATGTATACCTGAGACAGAAATTGTCATAAAACCAGATTTTCCACCAAAAATAGAAGGGGGTCCCTTCATAAATATCAGATACCTTGTGTACTGAAAAGTATTTCTCTATATATAAAACAAAGGGCCAAAATCTGATCAAAAATAAATCCCAACAATACGCATATGGTGACAACAGTTTATGCCTGCCCACCAACATTCATTACTCTAATAACCAGTTATTCCTTTCAGAAAACCTGATTAAAATTTGGATACAAAAAACCTAACAGAGTGTTTCATTGGTGGCAAGTTGGTAGGGTAGCCCCATTATTTTTGGAAATATTGAACTAAAATTCACTCTACTGACTTATCATTTTAATGCAGTATTTCATGCAAATGAAAAAGTTTAAATGATTAAGAAGTTCTTTATAGTATATGAGTAGGTACATCCACATAAACATATTTTTTGATAACTTATTTTATTTTTATTTTTCAAGTAAGCTTTCTGTAAACACTGTGATAAAGTATAGAACCAAATACTGTTGTATACTTCATTTTTCTATAATTCTACAAGTTTAGTTTCTGACTAGCTTGTTTTGATTATTGCAACTGAAAAATTTACTCATAAATAAATACATCAATATCAATGAATATAGTAAAATGTTCATTGTATTAATGCAATGATCATTAAAAGATTTCCATTTCGTAAAATTCTGAATTTTCTTATACAATGACTAATTACAACTAAATTATTTTAAAATTTCAGGCAAAAACATCAATATGTTACTATTCACTAGTGAAGATCTAGTATAATCTGAAATTTCAACTGTTGCTATTTTATATACAGTAGATATACATGTACATGTTGTAGCTGTATAAACATTTATTGAATGAAAATGCTTATTAAATTAAAATAATTTAAGATGACAAAAATCAATTTGACAAAATATACACTCTTGCACTAGCATTAGAGCAGCATGCCTCCAGATTCATGCTAATTTTCAAGAAAATTTTAAAAATGTATTTTAAAGTTCAAAATTGTGAAGTGAACAGAGAAAGTAAATGTAATTTACATATTGCAGATGGCACTTACAGTCCACATCAATTATCAAAAAGAGATTAAAATGTGCTAAAACAACCCTTACTGCATTAGTAACGCAGTATAATTTTGGTGATAAATATTGCAAAATCAATCATTAATCGCAACATAACATGTAAAATATCAGTTGAATCTAAAATCTTTTTACTTTTCTTAAAATATTAGACCTAGTACCTTTTTCTCAAGTTTAAATTTTTCTTGAAAAAAAAATTGAGCATCTGGAGGGGATGAAACTTTTGGGGAAAAAAAAAAGCAAAAGGATTTCTTAATTTTTATTTCAATTTAACTATAGAACAGGGGAATTTTAAAACAGCAATATATAAAAAATCAGCAAGTAGGGAAAAATCTGGTTCTAGTTTTCCCAGAATCATTTGCAAAACATCTATACCTATTTCATATATACATTCACATCAACAATCTCCATCTCACAATGTGAGGGCATTTTTAAACTTGTTCATATATTTAATTGAGTAAAAAAAATTATGGCCTTTTCTGGTTTTTCGTAGCGGAACATTTAGCCACACCTTTTCCCATTATTGCTTAGATCAATGCTCACAAACAGTATCATTTAAAAAAAAACATGTTTTTCTTTTGCGCAAACCAGGTCAACCAGTGACTATTTTATTATCTCAGTTGTAAGCAATTGGATAAACAAGTTTAACCCAAAAATTTACATAAATCTGTAAACACTGGAAATCCATTTAAAGTGCCCATTAAATAACAGTGATTTTCCTAAATTTTAATTAATTTTATTGTTGGTTTAACAGCAATATTCACGTATTACTAACAATGTCAAGGACAAGCATTTGATTGTATATTTTATCCAACTGTTTCCGTCTCAGGCCATTCTAAAACTTGTGTGAATCAATTTAATTAAAATAATCAATCATGCATTACAAACCAGTTATGACCCTCTTTATATTAACTTATTTTATAACATTTAATAAAATTCATTCAACATATATACAATAATTAATTAAGCAAACCAAAATAAAAATCTTTAATGACAAGTATGTCAAACATAAATTCCAAAAATCAGACAAGGTGTCGATAGTTATTTACAAATTAGAACCAAAAATATCACCACAAAAGAACAACAAAAATCTATTACATACAGAGTATAAATAATAATCACAGTGAAAATCAACAAAAATCAATAATTATCATTTAACAAGAAAACTAGTAAACTAATAAATCCATATAAAGTCAGTTAGACATATAAAAAAATGAAAATTTCTTTTTAGCACAGGGATTTTTTCCAGGATTTTTGGAACACAACCCATATCCATGGAATTGGGAATTTCAGCGGTGTTTTATTAAAAATTGGGAAAAAAAGCATGAAATGAAATTTTTTATTGGGTTAATTGGGGCAAACCCAAAAAACTGTCCTTTTTGATCAATCCTTTAAAAATTTCAAATGAAGAAAGCCCTTTTTTGCAAAATAATATACTTTTTCAATTGGGGGTAAAGACCCAAAAAACGGGTATAAATAAAACCAATAAAATCCCTGGGCCCGCACTTCCCTTTTTTGCAAATTTTTTAAAGGGAATGTTTATTTTTTACTTTTACATGTTGAAAACACCAATTTTTAATAAAAACATTTAAAAAAAAAAAAAATAAAAGAGTTATATTTTAGTCTAAACTATTTAAAAAAATTCACATTGCACAAAACCCAGTAGCCAAAAAATAACACATTGGAAATTCCCCCACAAATTTTAAAAGCACATTTAAGTAGTAGACACCAAGAAAAGAATCACATTTGTTTTCCTCTAACAGATACCAAAAATTGTCTTGATATATATATTTTTAACCCCCCCCCCCCCATTGAAGTGAAAATGGCTGGGGATCACCTCAGGTTTAGCACAGTGCATTCTTTCAGGCATAAGCAGCACCTGAGAAACCATCAACCTTCACTAAGCTATCTGGATAGCTTCCTTAAAATCGCTCGAAGGATTCAAACACATGGTAATGAGGCAAGGGATTCAAATCTCATAACTTAAATCTATTGGCCTGTGAAGCCTGTTTTCAAAACTTTAAACTGGTTTAGACCACATATCTTTTCTTTTCAAGAAGTTATGTTATTGTTTTCAAAAAGTGAAAACAATATTTCCAAAAATATACAAAAAATCTTACAATCAACATACACCAAAATGAAAACTATATTATAAATGTGTAAAATGTACAGTCCCAAGAAATTCGAACTTTTTGAAAGAATAAATCCTTAGATAATTTAAATATATTTCAGTGTTTCTGTAAACATGCTGATAATAAATATGCTATGTAAAAGCGACAAACTTCCAGATTCATGTATATTTTTATCAAAAATTTACAAAATGTTCTTACAAGTAAAAATTTGACTATGTGTACAGTTACAGTGATATAAGTTATGCATAGGCACTGATAATAAAAGTTTTCTGTAATGTGTCAAATAGCACCTACTGAATATTCCATTAGTGCCACTGCCATTTTGAATAAACAGTTTAAGCAAATATATTTTTTGTATTAAAGTTCCATAGTTTAAATATTTGAAAATTTATGTACTCAAATAAAAGTGTAAAGCAATGTTTAGCATGTAAAAAAATAAAATGCCTCTTTGAAGTGGTTAAAAAAGATTATAGAAATTTGTTTCAAACTATTCAAATTACTAAGCTATAATAAATAGTCTTCATAGATAGTTGGAGTAAGAAAGTTAATGAAAGAATGAAAGACCTTACTATAATGGCTATGATGATACCCAAAACCATAATAATGGTCCTTGTGTGACATTACCCTTATTCATACAAGTTGTAATATAAGAAATAAAACTCTACATATAAGGAAATATCAACAAGCACATTCTTCTTTGTTCCCTTCATCAGACCCCGCCCTCCTCAAGCCTCGCCTCTCTGGAGTGTCATGTATATGAACTACTTCATGATTCCGGTTTCCTGACCCATAATCAGCCAGATGTAGTGGCATCATTGGTTTGGAATTCTTCAATTTATGAGCTAAAGTCATAAATATAGCATCTACATGATTAGCTTTTTCATCATCTTTTGCAGACGTCTCAAATAATGGCATATTGTGAGAAAATCTGCAAATTTTTGAGCCCTAAAATTTGTAATTAACAGCTACTTTTGCGTCATGTTCACATTTGTTTCCCAACAAGTAAATTCGAGGAATCAGTTGTTTAAACTTGCCTGTTCACATTTCCCGCAATCCAAAACCTGGGGAAAATTTCTAAAATGAAAACATGTCTTTGTTTAGATCATATACAAACAAACTGCCGTTTCCCTTGAACATTTCTGTATAATGCTGTACCATACTTTTTCCGGGAAAGCGCTCTTGACCCATCTGTTGTCCCTTAGTTTGCAACTAGAAAAAACAAAACAAAAGAATCCCTGACTTGTTACATTAACAACAAAGAAATTTCAGCCTATAATATGTCTTCATAATTTGATGGTGTTCACACTTGAATAAAGTTAAAATGGGTGCCCTCAAAACCTTTAAAACAGGAAGAGCCATGGGGATTGGCCCTGAATCACCGACCAGAACCAACTGTTTTTCAGTGTTAGAAATAATTTTTCATATGAACTTGCCTAAAGGCAAGTCCAACTAAACTTCAACTTGCCCCTCTAGGTATTAGTTTTCCAACACCGATTTGTTTTTTTTCTCTTCATAATAAAAAAATGGAACCTTTCATAAATGGCCCAAGTCCATTGTTACTGTTCATCTGGAAAGTAAAGCATGTCAACTCATGCTACTAGAGTTTTTCTTTTTTCAGCTCTATCGGCACATTAAAGGGGCCAATCAATTTAATTTGAGCAAATTTAATAAAAAAAATCCTCTAAGAATGCTATAGACAAAGTTTAATGATCATCCATCCATCACAGTAAATGTTGAACGTTTTTTCTATTTTTTAGCTATGGTGCCTAAAAAAGGCCAATCAAATTAATATGAGCAAACTTGATAAAAGACTACCTAAGAATGCCACAGACTAAGTTTGGTAATCATCCATCAATTAGTTCAGTAGAAGATGTTCAAAGTTAAAAGATAAAAGACTACTTAAGAATGTTACAGACAAAGTTTGGTGATCATGCATCAATTAGTTAAGTAGAAGTAGATGTTTAAAGGTGTTTTTTTTAACTTAATTGAACCCTAAAAGCCACCAATCAAATAAATATGAACAAATTTTAAAAAAGACTACCTAAAAATGCTACAGACAAAGTTTGGTGATCATCTATCTATTAGTTCAGTAGAAAAAGCTGTTTAAAGGTTTTTTTTTCTAATTTTTGACTTGGGACCCCCTAAAAGGAGCCAAATTAATGATATAAAAACAAATTTTTAATTTGACTGGTCCACAAGGAATACTAACAGAAACCAAATTTTTAAAGTTTAAATTTGCCCAAGCAGTTTTCAATGGAAGAAAGATGATTTGGTTGCTCATGACTCCGGCGCTTAAGAGGCATCCAAATCCCCCTTTGATACAAATGTCACCCCTGAACCTTTGGTTCTGGTGAGCTAAAAAATAACACAAAAAACCCTATCCATTATCCATCTACATTATTCATTGGGAAGTAAGCAAAATTAAGAAATCTTAATCTAAGTATCACTAATATTATTATTTAAGGATGAAGTTAAAATCTCTGAGAGATTCGAGTCAAGAAAAAGTAGGATATTTTTTTCTTTTGTTTTATTTTGTAAAATGCAACAAGATTCACTGCCATGTTTAACTTCCTTTATTCTAAAGTCAAACACATCAGAGGAAGAATATTGTAGTAAAGAATGCTCATAGACAACATACTTTTCTAATACAAAAATATAATTTGACCTTGCTGGTCAAGGTCATTCACAGGTCATTGTCACATTAAGATAAATCATCATTTTTTTTGTTGTAAGTGTTCTTTTGTCCAAAAATGAATCAAATTTGTACATAAATAACAAATTTATTGCCAACTGTAGCAATTTAGCAAAATGCACTAAAATTGACCTTTACTAAGTAAAAAAATCTTAGACACAATATGTGAAATATTTTGTAATTAATGCTTTTGTACATTATAGCACTAAAAGTAAAATTGGCATTTTGCACTTTATTTCCTATAAAAAGAAAAAAATCACACACACACATAAAAATGTAGAAATCTGAAGTAAAGCAATTTTTGTTGTTTGTTTTTATAAGTATCTCAAATGTTAGATTGGAACTACATTTTATTATACTAGTAGCCTCAGTAGCCTGTATCATCCAGACATACATGTAACGCAAAATTAGATCTAGATCATACTAATAAATTGTTTATCTTGCAAAGTTAAATTCTACAGTACTTACAGGAAATGTGTTATGTAAATTGTATCATATAACAAGAAATATAACTTGTTTACGTTACTTAATAAAGAATCTTGAATCTTTATGTCATAATGAATTATGTATATTTACTTTTTAATCCCATTAGGAAGTTGACTATCACCTATCAACTACAATAAACACTCATGTTTAACAAAGATAAAAGGTGATAATTGGCTGTCTAATTGGATGACAGTCACTAGCCTTTTGATATGGTATAAACTATTTGATTTTCAAACTTAATATAGAACAGAAGAGAACATAAAATAGTGTTAGTCATATTAGATTAAACAAGAGCAATCAGTAATCACATGTGTCGCCTCATGATGGCCAATTTCATGTTGGGACAAATTTTGTGACAGACAGACAGACAGACGGACAGTGCACAACTAGACTTGGTACTGATCATTCCTGTAAAGTTTGGATAAAATTGCACCAGTAGTTTATGAGGAGTAGTCCGGACAAGCTTTTGCGTATCTGGCAACACACAGAAAAAAAGACCTTTTTTCAAAGGCCCATTACTCAGCCAAAAATCATTCAACCGGAAAACCCCTGCAATATGCGCCAAGGACTTGAGCTACAGATCAATCCTATAAAGTTTCATTGAAATTACATAAGTGGTATAAGAGAAGTAGTCCGGACAATCTTTTAAAAATAAAAATTATTAAAGGGCCATAACTCTGACAAAAAACATTGAATCGGAAAATGCTGACAATATGCACAACTAGACTTGGTACTGATCATTCCTGTAAAGTTTGGATGAAATTGCACCAGTAGTTTATGAGCAGTAGTCCGGACAAGCTTTTGTGTATCTGGCAACGACAGAAAAAAAACACCTTTTTGTCAAAGGGCCATAACTCGGCCAAAAAATCATTCAACCGGAAAACCCGTGCAATATGCGCAAGGACTTGAGCTACAGATCAATCCTGTAAAGTTTCATTGAAATTGCATTAGTGGTATAAGAGAAGTAGTCCGGACAAACTTTAAAAATTAAAAAATTATTTAAGGGCCATAACTCTGACAAAAATCACTGAACCGGAAAATGCTGACAATATGCACAACTAGACTTGGTACTGATCATTCCTGTAAAGTTTGGATGAAATTGCACCAGTAGTTGATGAGCAGTAGTCCGGACAAGTTTTGTGACGGACGGACGGACGGACAGACAGACAGACAGACGGACGGACAGACAGACGAAGGAGAAGTTATCCCTATATGTCGCCACTACTCCGAAGAGGCGACACAATGTATCTGGCAACGACAGAAAAAAAACACCTTTTTGTCAAAGGGCCATAACTCGGCCAAAAATCATTCAACCGGAAAACCCGTGCAATATGCGCAAGGACTTGAGCTACAGATCAATCCTGTAAAGTTTCATTGAAATTGCATTAGTGGTATAAGAGAAGTAGTCCGGACAAACTTTAAAATTAAAAATTATTTAAGGGCCATAACTCTGACAAAAATCACTGAACCGGAAAATGCTGACAATATGCACAACTAGACTTGGTACTGATCATTCCTGTAAAGTTTGGATGAAATTGCACCAGTAGTTTATGAGCAGTAGTCCGGACAAGTTTTGTGACGGACGGACGGACAGACAGACAACAGAGAAGTGATCCCTTTATGTCGCCACTACTCCGTAGAGGCGACACAAAAATGAAAGATATGATGAAAAAATATAAAAAGCAATAACCAGTAATTATATACATAATTATAGGCCGAGTAGACACATGCCAAGTTGGTATAGGGCTGAGATAACCAGGGACGAGTTAGTTTAAGGACCAAGTTGACCCGGATTTGGTTGAAATAGTCTGACTAGGCATCATTTTGAATTGGCAGTGGCTAGCTGTACTGGCCCGTATTGCTAGCCAAAAGTTCTAGCTGTATGTCTAGTATGACTAGTCTATACGCACTGTTGAGGCTAGCCATACAGCATTTCTAAAATAAATAACCTAAAACAATAATTGATATGTAAGCTTGTTTTTCTAAATAAAGCTTTATTGAATATCATGAAAACTTAATCAGTTACAGTAGGTATATAATTTATAAATCTTTAGCCTTCAATTGAATTATTTTAAGTTTTTAAAATAACTAATTAGGACAGTGAAACTTGTTTTTATATCATTCGGTTCACTTCGGGCATTTGACAGAATAAACCGAATTGCTTTCCGTAGATCTATTTTTAACTGTGGTTACTAAGCATTGATCATAACATCATAACAACTTTTCATTGGTCATAGGAGTTTGTATTCCTACGCTTCCTAGTATTTATACGGGGAAGTCAAAGACCGGGCCCGCGAAGCGGGTCCGGGCTTTGGCTTGCCCGGCTATAGATTACACGTGTATATTTAAAAGAAAATCAAATAAAAAACAATTAAAAATATATAGAATTCTATACCTATCAATGAAATTTTCAGTGTCAGTTCTAGTCGGGCGCCGCCATTTACAATGTAAATCAATGATAATAGGCGGGGTATTCAGATAACGGAACAAATCTCAACTTTTCGGATCAATAATAATCGTCGAGTGTTCCGAGTGAAAACGGAAGTGGTGCATGTAATACCGAATGACACCTTTAAAACGGAAAGAATGAAAGGACTTTTTTAACGACTTCCCCGTTTATAGGCTTTGCCTAATTTCATATTACTGATTACTTACCATTTATCATTGCTATAAGAATTTTTCGTGTAGCATTGAAGTTTCAAATGAATTTGCATGCTTTACTACTTAAGATAAATTTATGCTATTTTTTCTTGGCCTATGTGTATACCTTCAGCTGTTCAGTGTCAACATCAACAAGTTTCTCTCGAAAGTCGACTCCAATAGTTGCTTCTGTTTTGTCTGGAAATTTGCCACAACAGAATCGATATGTAAGACAAGTCTTACCAACATTTGAGTCTCCTATAACAATAA
Organism: Ruditapes philippinarum; assembly: GCF_026571515.1. Taxonomy (NCBI): domain Eukaryota; kingdom Metazoa; phylum Mollusca; class Bivalvia; order Venerida; family Veneridae; genus Ruditapes; species Ruditapes philippinarum. Next base: position 72,483 of record NW_026853457.1, read on the forward strand.
TTTTGAAAATTCTTCTTTGAACCTGTTTTTCCAAGACAGTCACTGAACTTTCAAGATCTCTCTGCATTTCTAACTTTTCAATAGATGCCATACTTAGTATTTATGAAATGTATATTCTTGTAACTAAAATTGTTTGGAATGGTATGATTATAAAATGATGTTAACTTCAAAAACACAAGAAAACCATGTTTTTTACAAAATTGACAACTTCGTAATTTCTGGGGGCAGCCATATTTGTTGTTGTTGTGGCACACTCACATTTGAACGAGAGTGCATTTTTGATATTTTTTCATTTAATATGATAAAATATAACTTTGATTTGCCGGTTTCAATATATATAGTTAACTCAAAGAAAAATTATCAGATTCTTTAGGATCTCGCCTTGTCAGACGATCTTCGAGAGTAGTGAAACGAGAGTTTACGAGATTTGCTCCATCTTGGAATTTCCACGAGGTTTCTCAGAAAAAAGGGCAATATAATTAGGGCCTATAAGCTCTGCCCAACGTTCAAAAATGCCCACGAAAACTCCTTTGCCACCTAAAGAAAATGCTCTTTTTAAGCGCATTTTGGTAAGTGATTGGATGAAGTAATAACCGCCCTTCAATGCAATTTCCTAGGTTATGACACCGAAAAAAGTAAAAAATTATGTTTTGGTAGTCATGCTTTTGAATCGATAACATCTCATTTGTGTCGGATTGTTCTATGAATGTGCATTTTATGTCAGACATTTGGTGACTGGCCGTCAATCTTATTTTCGGCTTAAGATGTCTTGCGACCAATAGTTGCAAAACATCAAATCAGAGGGTCTATTAAGGCCCTGAATATGTCTAGTTTGACACACTTTCTACATCAGTGTACTATGGGTGGGCATTGCAAAAAAATCATATTGTAAACAAATACATCTTTAAGACTTAGAATAATCATTAATTCATGTCTATGTCTCATTGAGGGGTTTGACATTAACAGTAGATTAATCGGCTTACAGACATGAGGGGTGAATTGTCTTATCTATTTTGGGGGATGAACTGTCTTGAGGGGTGAGTTGTCTTGGTTTTTTGGGAGGTGAATCGTCTGGGGGGTGAGTTGTCTTGTTTCCGATTAATCGGGGTTGCATCTAGACTCTACACGATTGTGTGATTTGCGCACAATTTTTGCAAAACACGCATTTTAATGAAGTCAGTGCTCACCAAATCCGGAATCTGACGTTCTTTTCAACTTATTTCACTTAATTTTCATCATATCTTGAATGCTTATGCCATGTTTGTTTTCACTCGCGCAAATGACTAAAATACGTACTTAATCATGTGTAGCGGGCGCCCATGTCATCTGGTGTGTGTAGTGAGGGTTTGATCTGCGCACTTCAGTGTCTATTCTAGGACGCGCGATTGCGCGATTCACGCTAGTATTTAACAGATCGCGCACAATTCAAAATCATGTGCGTGAAAATCGCGCATCTATAAAAAAAGTTAATAAAACCGTAAAACTTCCATCCCGCATTATATTTGGTTGTTTTTGTTTACATTTACACCGAAAACCGAGGGAGGTAACTGTAAGCTAATTATAATAATTTACTACCGTATGGTACTGGTTACGTGAGTTGACGGAAATTACGGAATGTTCCGTATCAACCAGAACTAGTGTGCTAGGTCTGACAGTTGGGCGCCATTTTAGTGTAGTAAATAATCAAGAAAAATGAGGCAATTCCTAGCTTGGCTACGATCTAGACGTGAAAGATAGTTCGATTATTTGTATTGCCAATCCCTTTATAATCAATCGCGGCAGTTCTGTAATAATTTGTTTTTGTTTAAAAATTCAGGGGGGACAACTTCTGCTGCCTTAAATAAATATTATCGTTTTAATTATTTCATTTTCGGTTGAACGCCTCAGTGTAAACTTAATGCTGACGATTTAACATTGGCAGTTTATATTGGCACCCTTTGATTTTGAAAATCGCCCCCTTTTTTGAAATAGAGGGGGGAAAATCACCCTTATTTTTCAATTCCTAGAATAGACACTGCACTTTGTGTAGTATTTATCAATATTTTGTTTTTTCTATTTCCGTTGTTGAGCAGACGATAGCTGTCACATAAAAAAACCCAAATCCAGTGTTAATTCTAGGATTTGAAAAACGGGGATTTTTATCGAATAGTGAGAATTTATTACATTTGTTGATCTTTTTCCTTCTTTCCCCCTGCCTCTGTCAGAATAAATGGGGGGGAATTCTCAAAAATATTGGCAAATCCCCCCCATCCCCCCTCGTAGAATAGACACTTGAAATCTTTACCATACGTCATATTGTTTGGTAATTGCATGTCCCCGGACACTTTTTTTAAATCCCCCACATTTTTCACTTGAGTGGGGAATAATCCCCCATAATTTTTAAATTCTAAATGCCACACTGATGAAATAATAATAATAATAATAATAATAAAGACTTTATTTAAAGAGGCAACATAGTTGGGCATGCCCAAATGATCAAACATGTAACTGGTCAATAAATTTGATAAGAGATACTTGAGGAAACTTGTTTTATTTTGAATCCCCTTGGATGGAAAATATTTAAAAACCATCTAATTCCCACTCGGCAGGTTTTAAGCCCAAGTTTCAAAGTTAACGAGTGTCTGCCAGTGTCCCAATTAGAAGTTTTTGGGTGTGATAGGACGAAACGACCAACTTTACCAGAAAGATATATCTGCAGGGCATTTTTTCCTTCTATAACAGGGGCCGATAACAGGCCCCTTCACAATTCAAAATTGCACTCTTTTTTTTCACAAAGCGGCAGGAAAAAATTCACAATTTCAAAAGAGATTTCATAAAATTTTGGGACTTTTTCTTCAAATTTCATTGTTAACCTTCTAGTAAAACTTGATTTTTCCCTATTGCAAACATGTAAATAGTTTTAATCAAGTTATATGGTATTTGTAAGTGTTTTTTTTTCACTTTTGGGGGAAGGGGGTCGGTGCCGTTTGGAGGGGGGAAAATGCAATAGGAGGGGGAATTTTATTTCTTCACAAATGAGGAGAAACAAAAACGAATCCAATGCATATTTTAATACACCACTTAACACTGTAAGATCATTGTGTACACCGATATTTAAGAGACCGGTGTGTATACAATGACTGTAAGATTTACTTTTGTTTGACATTGTTTTCTTTCCGGTGAGTAGAAAATGGGAGCAACTCTTGCAACACAAGTTTAAAATACGTCGCTTTTTCTTAATATACAGATCTAAAATATTGACAGCAGAATTTAAAGCGTCGCATGTTAAACTTGTTGGGAAGCCGTGAGTAGCTCCCCTTACATACCCGGGAACAATTTGTAAACAACTTTGCTTAACAGTAAGTCTTACAGGCTTAAGATAAAACATTTTTCGGCAGTTATATGCAAAAAAATGGTATTCATTGCAGGCAAATTTTGGCTGCCATATGGGGGGAAATTTCGGCTTTGAGAGGGGAAAAAAACATACTATTTTGAGGGGGGAATGGGGCCGAATATTTTGGTGAAAAAAAAACACTGTTTGTGCATGTTTACCAGATTAAAGTACCAGCTCAAAGCAGATTTTACAGAAATTATTATCAAGCTTCATCATATCCGGTTTCAAAATTTCATTAAATGGCAAATTTTATTTTGTCATTTTTTCACAATTTTATGACATATTGCGCTTTTTTCATAAAATGAACAGGCCCAGGCCCCTTCACAATTTTGGCAAAAAATGCCCTGATCTGTTTTGTTTATATTACAAATTTTGAATCATAACTGGTGCCTATGTCAACATAATGTTTTTTGTAACCGACTATAAATAAAGATTATCTTGTCTTATAATAAACCTCTAATTGTCAGTCTTCAGTCATGAAGACCCGCAAATAATGGTAACATTGGATAAGTGAAATCTATGGCGAAACAAGCACAATAGTACGTAAATTAACCAAAACATTTCATAGTACATCAAATTAAAAGAAATGAATTTCAGTCATAGGTTTACACAGTTTCATGTTTTGCATAATTCATTCCTGTGTTACTGGACACGCACATTGATAATAGAAAGGCACTTTGTTTTGTTAGGCAGTTGAACTTGCATGATGATCCGCAGAGTAAATTGTGCTCAATTTCATTGGTTCTCATTTTGATATTTTCCAGAAATGTTATGAACAGAAACAGTACAGGAATGGATTGAAGTTTTCAAAACAGATCCTTACTAACCCAAAATTCTCAGAACATGGAGGTAAGAATGCTTGAAAGTTAAATGATTTTTAAATTTTTTATATTTTTAATTTTTGTTGGTAGTTTTTAAAAAAAAAAATGGCAAGCATTAGGCGGTATTGGAGAAGGGCTATTACACCTCTTTATACACACAAAGGTTTTTTTTTACTTCCGTTGTATTATGGTATAGTGTTAGTTCGTCTGTCCATCTGTTAGCAGTGATATTTTTTCCAATTTTCAAAACAACCTGTGGCTACCTGAAGGGGAAATAAAGCGTGATAAATCAGAAAAGGGGAAAATCAAATTCCAACAACTGAGAATGGAATTTACCCACACATTTTATAAAAAAATTTAATTTCAATTCAATTTAACATGCATGGTACATAGCAGGGGCTATAGGGACAGCTTTCTGTCTTTTAGATGATATAGTCATATGCTGTTAAGAAATGGTTCTGGTTAGGGCTGGATCAATATACCGGTAAATCGGTATTTATCGATTTTCCGTTTTTCAATACGGTACGGTTATCGGGTTTTAGCTATACCGATACAAAGGGAGACAACCTAATAAGATATGTAACTTATAAACACGATGGCTTTACATTAAAATTATCATCTTTAAAATGTCCGCACAAACGTCAAAAGTGTGGAATTTTCTCTAAAGTAAATGTTTAAGAAGGCCTCAGCAATATTTGAAAGGCGGCATTGATTAGTTCAGGGTGGAACAACGAATGTGTCAATACACAAAATGACGGGATAAATCCGTGACAAAATTTATCCGGCCATTCAAATCTCCTATTTCTAACACTGGTAAAAAATACTTTCAGGTCGGCAGTAGTATGTATTAGACCAAACATTTACTTGTAATTTAATCAAACACATCTTGTAAACACATAAATCCTATAAATTTATTGATTTTCCAAGATGTAGTTTGCTAACTAAATAATGTGACTGCGCGAAGACGTAGCTAAACACCGTTTCCCGGTACATTGCAGATTACGACACCGCAACATCATTACATTATATTTATATTTTTATTGTAATTTTACCGTTTAAGATAGAAAAACATGATTTGTTAGAAAAATTTTCAATGTTTCAATACTTTCTCAGCGTATATATTTCAAATTCTACAAAAATTTGATTTTATTATAAAGATCTTATAATTTAGAACAGTTGACTTGTAGACAGTACTTGACTCCTGTCATAATAAATAGTGATGTTTTAATTATTTTCTGTGTTAACTTTCCCTAGTATTTACATAATTATATTTTTGCATTGAATTATTTCTCTACAAAGCTTTTTTTTTTTTTTTCAAAATAATTGTTTTATCTAAAAAAAGATAAATCATGTCATCATGTCATTTTCAAAATATTATCTCAAATGTACTAATTAAGGTACCTATGCACCTGCTCTGTATTATATATCATCATTAACAAAGTCAAAATCTAAAACAGATATAAGAAAGATTCAATAATATTTCACCAGGGAATCTATGAAATGTAAATATTAGTACTTTTAATAAGTACATCCTAACAATGAAGCATCATTGTACTGTATCGTCAATACGTATTGTGTATCGTTGGTCTGTATTGCAATACGTATCGTATCGAAAATTTCTGATCAATACCCAGCCCTAGTTCTGGTGAAGAAGTGCACAGGGCATTACAGGGGAAAATATTAGCTTTTTTAGGGGAAAATATACCTATTTTGAGCTAGGGGAAACAGCCTTTATTCGGCTGTAAAATACAGGAAAAAAAATCACTGGCTAGCCACAGCAATGTCTGGGAATTTGTTTACGTATTTCCTTGTACATTGTATTTAAGTGATTTCAAGGTATTCCCTTTTGATCAAAAGTGATTTTCAACGTTAATTCACACTAATGATTCAGAATGTTATGCATCTTGATATTGTGAGAAAACATGCATTGGGTGTGAGAATCCTGTAGTTGCAAAATAGATAAAACACGTGATTTTATAAGTATTTATTTACAATGACATACATTACTATTTTAACAGAAACCTTGGCGATGAAGGGACTGACACTAAACTGCCTGGGTAGGAAGGATGAAGCATATGATTATGTTCGACGTGGACTGAGAAATGATCTACAGAGTCATGTCTGTATCCTTATTCTCTTGAAATACTGGTTCATTTCCACATAATACCAGTCATGGGAAACTCTAGTTCTTTAGAATGTAACACAAAATAGCCTGAATGAAATTTTAAGTCAGAAAATATTTCAGAAATCTATCTTTGATAAAATGTACAAGTAAGTTTTTGCTGCCATGTATGGATAATCATGTTATTTATTTCAAATTTGTATGCAACTCTCACAAGTATAAGTTTGCAAATGATGAAGACAAATGGATCCTTCATACCATATAACAAGGGGGAGTACTCACCCATATAAAACCTTGGTATATAGAGTGAAAGTACTGTTATACTGATGCAATATGATAAATTATAAATATAGTAAAGTAATGTAGATTTGTGATGAAACCTGGAATGTATGTATCAAGTGAAAGGACCAGCATCAATTAATGTTCCTAACTTTGTCAATTTTCCTTAAACTGAGATAAGGTTGGCATGTTTACGGTCTCCTTCAAAGGTCAGACAGAAATATGATGAGGCAATCAAGTGCTACAGAAATGCTCTGAAATGGGACAAGGTAAGGTATTTTGAATTTCAAACAATCTTTAATATCCCACTATTGCACCTTCTCATGTTTCATCCCTTACAATGTGGTATAATAATAATCAGTCCAAGGGTTATGTTTGTGTATATTTACATTTTAAATATTAGTTTAAGATTAGATGAAATGTACTAGATCATCTTTACTGTGAATATAGGAGTGGTATGAGTATTAATAAACTCCCAGGGATGAAGATATATACAGTTGCTTGATTAGCTGCTGCTAGAACTGCGTCAAGCAATGTTGTGACTTTCTTGTGCAGTAGATGTTTCCCTTGAAATTATATCACAAAACAGCATCATTATTTTGAATATTTATACCATTTTCTTTGTAATATCTGTAATTAAAATAGATGTTATAATGTTACAAATTTGCTGTAACATGTAAGTCATGTTACTAGGGTGCTAGTTCTACAGTATTCCAGAAAATTTGAAGAAAATATTATGCCTACCTGGACCAAAATAACTAGAGAATACTCATAAAATGAATTTTCATAACTTATTTCATAAAATGAAGAATTGTTTTGTGTGCCCCAAATGATTGAAGGACAAAATTGGGATTCCTTCATACCCATTATACAAAGGGGGAAGTACTCACCCATTTAAAACCTTGGTTATATAGAGTTGAAAGTTATCTTTATACTTTGCTGCAAATTTATCTGAGTTATATTTATCTTTTTTTATTTACAATGCTAGACTTTGTTCATCTTATACTGTTATAATGGTAACCATTTAAGTGAAATGTAATTATTATATAAAATAATTATGAAATAAATTACATTTAATGTTTATTTACAGAAATAACTTACAGATCCTCGAGACTTTGTCTTTATTGCAAAATTTTAAGATGCGTTGGTTGATCTTTAAGGGGCTACAAGTTTTACTGCTTAATTTTTTATGCATTTTTGTTTTTTAAAAAACTTATTTAATACTGTTTGTGCTGGAAACAGTTTTGCCAACTTTTAATAAGCCAATGGTACTGTATGGCAGATCATTTCACATTGTATATAGTTTGCATTACATGACCATCACAGTAAGTGGGGTTTAAATTCAGCCATGCACATAAAATTTTGTTCATGGAGGAAACATTCAAGCTAGCTTTTGTAAGGTTTCTGGGTTTATTAAAGTGTCCATTAATTTTGTGCCTTATTTTCTGCATACAGTGGTTCCTAGGATTTTGTTTTCAAAGAAAAAATCCAGATCAAGTATCTGGTCCTAATTTTGTTTTCATTATTATATTGATCATGTTTTACTTTTATAAATATTTAGAAATTGAATATTAACAACTGCTGATATGCAATGTAACACACTTATTTTGGGATAATATGTAGATACAGTGTTTAAATAAAGAATTAATTCTAAGATATGGATCAACTTTTTGAAGCATGTGTCTTTAAGTTACTGTAAAACTGTCATAAAAACAGCTTGCACCAGTTCAAGTTCATTTTAAAGTTAATATTCATTTGTTTTACTTTTATCCAGAGTGACTGAAAAATAAAAATTTAAAATCCAGAAATTTTTTAAAAGTTTTTTAGTACAGTTTATTGAAACAAACAGAAAAAATGCCATGCTATTTAAATCTTACTTTTTATTTTCAAAAATTTTAGTTGAAAAAAAGGGCTACAAAATTTCCCAAAAGGTATTTTTATAGTTTTTAAAATTTTTGATTCAAAAATTTCCCTAGATAGTTGATTCAAAAAACCCTTTATCGTGAAATTTTTGGGAAAATTAAAAAATTTTATCTGATTTCAGGAAAATCGTTTCAGCTTTGTTCTTCGAAACCCGGGGCAAGAGCGTCAAAGGATTGGTTTTTGCTAAAGGAAATTTTAAATTGCTGAAGGAGTATTTATTTTGGCATTGAAAAACAAAAAGAAAGGGGGTTTGAAAAACTCAAACAAGTAAAATTATTATCATTGAACTTGTTGTAATGTTAATAATGTTATTATGACAGCAAAAATTCTTCAGATTTATGCATATTATGAAAACTAGTATATCCTTGACACTGTGCATAAGAACTGCTAGTACATACTCATCTTAACCTTATGCACAAGATGAAAGGTACTGTTATCTATGGTATTGTTATGTATGTAAGAAAAAAAAATTTGCAAATAAGTATCAACAGTTTACATGTAGTAATATGCAAATGATGAAGACAAATGGATCCTTCATACCATATACAAGGGGGAGTACTCACCCATATAAACCTTGGTATATAGAGTGAAGATACTGTTATACTGATGCAATAATTACATGCTATAAATTAAGATCACCTGAATCTTTTGATGCATTATTAATATTAATCTCTACTTTCAACATTTTTATGCCCCCATGTATCTAGTAATTGAACAGTCCATTAGACAGACAAGTGAATGGGAGTAAAACTTGTTGGAAAATTTGTTACTGTTAGACAGGAATCTTAGCCCTGGACATTTGTGTTTACCAAATAGTTCTTGATATTATTGGAATAACATATATAAATGTAAAAAAATAATCTTTTATTACAGCCAAAGGCATTTGACTATGAACATGGCGAGTTGTTGTTGTACCAGAATCTAGTGTTAAGAGAGAAAGGAAACATGCAAGAAGCCTTGGATCACCTTGATAAATATGATAGTCAAATAGTAGACAGGCTAACAGTGCAGGAAACAAAGGTTTGTTTGTATCTTATAATTGAAAACCACCTATACATAATTATTAAAAGTAACAGCTGAATTCTGTTTGGAAATGTTTTTGGTTGTTATAACAGATGTATCTATAAAGTAAAAATTGATATACATAGACCCAATTAAAGTACAGGAAACCTGCCTTATTTTGACATGGAAATGTTTTTACTTTTTAGTTTTTCCAGAGATGAGTGCTTCTGCCAATACAGATTCTTACTTTTTTTAAAATGAGTCTGAATAATCAAAATGAGGATGTTTTATGTTGATTATTACTGATTATTTCTAACAGACTTGGTGTTAAGTCATATAAGCATCCTTAGCATGTTGTAATTAATCAATATTCTGGAATTATCTACAAAATTTCTAATGTGAGCTTTCCCACAATGGAGCATGCATTACATTTAGTGATATTGATTATAAAAAATATTTGACTTTTCTTTCTGACAGGAGAGATATTTCCTAATGATGGGTCGGAAAACCAAGAGGGCTGCTGTAATATACACTGACCTTATTAATAGAAAATCCAGAAAACCTGGGCCTACTACAAAGGGCCTTGAAGATTCAGTACAGCCAGGTAAATGCCTTTATTTAAAAAATTCTCAGCTTGCATTAAAGATACTTGGTCATGGAGTACTTGAACACTATCGAATTTGAAATGCATTTTTAAGTGGCGCATAATCCTAAAGTCATTTTTGCTATGTTACTTCACCTTGTTGATCAGAATATTTCCCTTTTCTCAAAATTCATTAAAAGTGTTAACTTCAGTCTTGAAAAATTGTGCAAAATTTTGGGTAGGTAAGTATACCAAGCACATATGCAGAATTGTGCGATTTGTGCCTCATTTGCCACTTTGCTGTTATTATGCTATCCTGCTCTGAGATAAGTGGACTGTGCTCTCAGACGAGTTTAAAGTAACATTCTAAAAAGTCAATCTTTATTTTACATAGCAACGGAAGAAGCTCGCTGGAAACTGTATACAGATGTAGAGGAAAGATTTCCTAGAGCTTCAGCACCAAAAAGAATTCCACTAAATTTTACCACAGGTATTAATTAGTTATCTTTTGATTAGTGGCGGGTATTTAAAATATATTAATAAGTGCAACTTTGTTATAGTGATTTTTTCCAGATCATGACCTTTTTGTAGGCTATATCTGAGATTTTTTATAACCATTTATGATTATAAGGAAAAAGTATCTTATAAACAATATTTTAGGAAAAACAACTGTATAGCCAACAGCCTTTATGCATCTATCATCTTTTCTGCAGTTGTAACTTTATTTCACATATGCAGGTAAAATTAAACAATAGTATATTAATTCTAATTCAATACACGTAAAGCACTTTTTCACTTACTTTTGACATAATACTGTAAACAATACTACTTTTTCCACAATGTTGCCAAAAAAAAAATGGTATGGAGGGGTAAAAAAAAGAAAATTTATTACTTGTAGGCATTTCATTTTGGAAAAAAAACATTTTTACAAATATAATTTCTAAAATTATTAAACATTTTTTTGGATAGTCTCAATATTACATTTATCTTGCTTAGTGGAAATCTTGTGTGTTTTATATGTTTAAAGCTTGTTTAAAAATAGAAACCCTGTTAGGCGATTGGCCCAAAATTTTCCCCGTTTGCTTTATAAACATCCTAGTTACAGGATAAAATAAGTTTTTTGGGGAACTTTACATTGGGTTATTCATAAGAGATTAAATTGGCTATAAGCGAAGTATGTTAATAGGAAATTTCAAAGGAAAAGGCAAGAAAAATTTGGACATAGCAAGTGTTGTTTATGTCCCCATGTGCGTGTGCTATATTTCAAGTTGTTGTAAGTGGCACTACATAATAGTTTGATGATGACTTATGGATAGTCGAGAGAAATTGAGAATTTTAAATGTCACATGCGATGAATTGGTCGAGTTAATCGCAAGTTTTGTTCAAGAAACAAATTATATGAAAAAAAAGTGAATTAAAATAATCAAATACACATGGGCTGCCTATCTGTTAAATTACAATCCCACCAGCTTGTTGAAAATGGAAAGATAGTAAGATGATTAATATTTCAGGTGACTTGTTCAGAAAACTAGTAGACAAATATTTACGAAATGGTTTTCATAAAGGAGTTCCTCCATTGTTCATAACCCTAAAATCTGTCTATTCTGAACCAGCAAAGGTATGTCAGTTTTGTTCCATATTTAATCTTTTCATATTTACTGTAAGTATTTTTAGTCAACTGTATGTTAATGAATTATAAACAAAATCAACTCTGTTCATTTGTAGCATTGTAAGTTTTAATATAGAAATCAACTCCAGTTTGTAGCATAAAAATGCTAAGAACAAAAATCATACGAGATTTTTGTGAACTATTTTTAGGTAATTGCGTTTTATTTCAGGTTTCAACAATTCAAGAGCTTTGTTTAGGCTATGTTTCAAGCTTGAGTGAACATGAACTTTTTGATAAATCAGGTTTGTTCTTTCTGTTTTTAGTCTTTACTACTTATTTATGAGCTATTGAGTGGATGGCAGGGGTTTTTATACAATCATAACAAAATACTGGCAGTTTTAATGACTAGTGGGGTCAAGTTATTCTGTGACAGTTTCTGATCAGTCAGATGTTTGAGTTTGGAGAATTTCTTTATAATCTCAGGGCCTGTTTATGAGTTTGGAGAATTTCTTTATAACCTCAGGGCCTGTTTATGAGTTTCGAGAAATTTTTTATAACCTCAGGGCCTGTTTATGAGTTAAGAGGATTTCTTTATAATCTCAGGGCCTGTTTATGAGTTTGGAGAATTTCTTTATAATCTCAGGGCCTGTTTATTAGTTTGGAGAATTTCTTTATAATCTCAGGGCCTGTTTATGAGTTTGAAGAATTTCTTTATAACCTGAGGGCCTGTTTATGAGTTTGGAGATTTTCTTTATAACCTCAGGGCCTGTTTATGAGTTTGAAGAATTTCTTTATAACCTCAGGGCCTGTTTATGAGTTTGGAGAATTTCTTTATAATCTCAGGGCCCTGTTTATGAGTTTGGAGAATTTCTTTATAATCTCAGGGCCTGTTTATGAGTTTGGAGAATTTCTTTATAACCTCAGGGCCTGTTTATGAGTTTGGAGAATTTCTTTATAACCTCAGGGCCTGTTTATGAGTTTGGAGAATTGCTTTATAACCTCAAGGCCTGTTTACGAGTTTGGAGAATTTCTTTTATAACCTCAGGGCCTGTTTGTGAGTTTAGAGAATTTCTTTATAATCTCAGGGCCTGTTTGAGTTTGAAGACTTTCTTTATAACCTCAGGGCCTGTTTATGAGTTTGGAGAATTTCTTTATAGCCTCAGGGCCTGTTTGAGTTTGGAGACTTTCTTTATAACCTCTGGGCCTGTTTATGAGTTTGGAGAATAATCTCAGGGCCTGTTTGAGTTTGAAGACTTTCTTTATAACCTCAGAGCCTGTTTATGAGTTTGGAGAATTTCTTTATAGCCTCAGGGCCTGTTTGAGTTTGGAGAATTTCTTTATAACCTCAGGGCCTGTTTATGAGTTTGGAGAATTTCTTTATAACCTCAGGGCCTGTTTATGAGTTTGGAGAATTTCTTTATAACCTCAGAGCCTGTTAGTGAGTTTGGAGAATTTCTTTATAATCTCAGGGCCTGTTTATGAGTTTGGAGAATTTCTTTATAACCTGAGGGCCTGTTAATGAGTTTGGAGAATTTCTTTATAACCTCAGGGCCTGTTAGTGAGTTTGGAGAATTTCTTTATAACCTCAGAGCCTGTTAGTGAGTTTGGAGAATTTCTTTATAATCTCAGGACCTGTTTATGAGTTTGGAGAATTTCTTTATAACCTCAGAGCCTGTTTATGAGTTTGGAGAATTTCTTTATAACCCCAGGGCCTGTTAGTGAGTTTGGAGAATTTCTTTATAACCTCAGAGCCTGTTTATGAGTTTGAAGACTTTCTTTATAACCTCAGAGCCTGTTTATGAGTTTGGAGAATTTCTTTATAGCCTCAGGGCCTGTTTGAGTTTGGAGAATTTCTTTATAACCTCAAGACATGTTTATATTTCAGATGAGAATTGTGAGAAGGAGCCACCAACTGCATTGCTATGGGTCTATTATTATCTTGCTCAACATTATGACTATATTGGCAATGCACAGCAAGCCTTACACTATATAGACACAGCCATACAACACACTCCTTTACTTATTGAACTTTATGTTCTGAAAGCTAAACTTTTCAAGGTAATTTTAATATTTTCCTTTATTTTCCATTAGTAGCATATAGAATTAAGTAATGTTGCATTTAATGTTATTGGGTCATTGTGAAAATGATAACTATACAGTATAATTTTTATGACAATCTTTATGAAATCAAAATATACTGTTGCGGTATGTGATAGTCATTTATTGAATAATAATATTATATGATTGTTATTATAACAGCATGCGGGTGATATAGAAGAAGCTTATAGATTAATGGACGAGGCACAGTCACTAGACACAGCTGATCGTTACATCAACTCTAAATGTGCCAAGTATATGCTGCGCTCTAACCTCATTACAGAAGCAGCGGACATGTGTTCAAAGTTTACGAGGGTATGTCTTAATAATAACGTAGCAATGGATATAGTGAACATTTTTGTATCTAAACTGTACAAGGGTTTTATTATATAAAAAGCCGGGTAATTCCTGTACATTAATGGGTATACAAGTACCAGCAAAATATTGATGTAAAAAATATAGTGAACATTACCCAAATTAGCTTTGTGACTCTTTATCTAGGGGATTTAAGCTTGCTTCTAGGCCAATGAAATTTCTGTTAAATAAATTAACCTTAATAATATACAGCAATAATATGTTGAAATATGTTCAAAATAAGTAGTTATGTTAGATTAGTATGACTATATTGATATGTTTATATACAGTCAAACGTGTATTAAGCGACCGCGCAAGGGAAACGCCCAAAACGGTCGCTTAATGAAACGGTCTCTTAAGAAATTCAGCATGATATAAAAGTCAAAATTTATAAATGACATCTTTCTTATGAAGTGGGAATGTTTTTCAACTTCATTTTTATATAAATGTTGAATAATTAGTAAGCTCCGATAATCTAAATGGATGCAAATGTAAAAAATAACTTTCTGATAACAAATTACGTACATCATCATCATCAAACAGTTTGACATTTTTTTGAGTTTTTTAACTTCTCCGTTGTTTTTCCATGTCTCCAACACGAAAACCCTATTAGTGAAGATGTTTTCTGTTGTGCATTTTTTCATTTGAAATAAACAAACTACATCTAATTGTTACGATTAATTTAATTGCTGATCAAGTTCAAGGTCAATTCAATGCAGTGTAAATGTCAACAAGTGAAGCGTATACACCATCTCAGTAGGGGCGGAGCGTTGCATTGTTTATCCGATATTATACGTCACGGGTATACTTAACTTCATTTGCATACACTAAAATGGTTTGGGAAATAGAGTTTTTCACACGTTTATTTGTTGTGTTTTGATTGTTGACACTTGTGACATTACGAGGTGGCATTCTCTAAAAACACAATTACTTGACAGGTAAAAGTGGTCGTTTAATGAAAAGATTGATCTCAGTTAGGTGACTAATTAGCGGTTGCTGGTCGCGTTGAGCAAAAGTCGCTTAATACATTAAAGATATAGAGAGAAAATGATCGGGGGGAATTTAAAGTGGTCGTTTAAGACAAAAGTCGCTAAATACACGTGGTAGCATGGGCAAGTTAGACTGTATTGTTATCAGGAAGGTGTGTAGTATGACTATATTGATATGTTATATATTGTTATCAGGAAGGTGTGTAGTATGACTATATTGATATGTTTATATATTGTATCAGGAAGGTGTGTAGTATGACTATATTGATATGTTATATATTGTATCAGGAAGGTGTGTAGTATGACTATATTGATATGTTATATATTGTATCAGGAAGGTGTGTAGTATGACTATATTGATATGTTATATATTGTATCAGGAAGGTGTGAAGTATGACTATATTGATATGTTTATATATTGTATCAGGAAGGTGTGTAGTATGACTATATTGATATGTTTATATATTGTATCAGGAAGGTGTGAAGTATGACTATATTGATATGTTATATATTGTATCAGGAAGGTGTGAAGTATGACTATATTGATATGTTTATATATTGTATCAGGAAGGTGTGTAGTATGACTATATTGATATGTTTATATATTGTATCAGGAAGGTGTGTCAGCCACAGATAACCTGAATGAGATGCAGTGTATGTGGTTCCAGACAGAAGCTGCAGCAGCCTATCAACGTCTAGGCAAGTGGGGTGAGGCATTGAAAAAATGTCATGAAGTTGATAGGGTAGGCACAAGCATTTTGTTTCTAACTTTACATAATTTATATAACTTTATAATCAATCAGTAGTAAAACAGTTTATAAAAATGCCATGTACTTCAAAATTCTGGTGCAGGATGTATAGCAAGTAAATGTTGCCATTAGGCAAAGCATTAATTGTTATTTAAATTGCAAAACAATGAAAATTTTGTTGTATGTACAAAGTGGCCATTTTAAATATACATCTTTTTAAGATAACTGATTATCATTTTGTGTGTGTATATATTTTGTTGTGTTTGTTTTATTCAGCATTTTACAGAGATTATAGAAGATCAGTTTGACTTTCACACATATTGTATGAGAAAGATGACGTTACGAGCCTATGTCGGATTATTACGATTAGAGGACGTTCTTAGAAGTCATCCTTTCTACTTTAAGGCAGCTAAAATTGCAATAGAGGTATTGTCTAATGAATTTCAGCATTTAGTATATATAGATTGTGTGATACATATCTTTTAGATAATCTAAAAGCAACAGTATACACAGTATTTACATGTAGCTAGTCTGTTTGAAGAAAAAGTCGAGCATACAAAAACTATAGTGAAACCCGTTATAGAAACATTTTAAGTTATCAACATAAAACTTGGAATACTTGACAAAATACTGTTGTTAAAAAAGGGGCATAATTTTGAAAGCTATATATTTTGTTACTTATGCCCCTTCATTATCTTAAATTTTGTTAAAAGTAGTTATTTTGATACACAACACCACATGCCGTACTCTTGTTATTATGGAAATAATTATGGCAAAATGTAAGGTTATTGTTTCTGCTAAGCAGAATATAAAAATGAAAATAATTATGGCAAAATGTAAAGTAATTTTTACTTTAACGTGTACACTCACCAATAAAAAAAAAAAAGCAACTGAAATTTCTTATTTTGGTTGCTAATTTTTAGTTGTATGGTTTTGAACATTGAAACTAAATCAACTTTTGCTGTGAATCTTGTTAAAAAATGAATAAGGAATGTGAAAATACATCTGGTATGTTTTTGCTATTGTAAACTACATAATAACTTGTTGTTTACAGATATACCTGCATTTACATGATCATCCTCTATCAGATAATGATAAAGATAATCTACTAGACGCAGGTACGTATTTTGTAGTCATTGTGTTTTATAAGGTAAGGTGAAGGTTCTAACATCTGAGCCACCTACTGATGGTTAAAGCCTATGAATCACAAATCCCTAATAAATGTATTAGTCTTCATGAATTGAAGCAGATATCCAGCTAGTGTACAGAAAGTATGTGGTTCTACACTAGTGTTATCATGTGACTGATCAAAACTAGACAATAGGTCAACTAGTAGCTAGAATGTCATCATTTGATATTGACAGTGTAGTATGACATAAAATTTACTTAAATCTTCATTTTGAATCTTACAAGAATAAATCTGAAAAAGGAAATTACAGCTTGAGGAATACAAAAGAATCATTTAACACTGCAAGTTGATAGATTTCAAGTGTGAAATGTTTTGTTTTTGTAATAGAAGTTAAAGAAAAAAGTACTTGAATTGCTAAGTTTTGCTTTGTATTTTCAACTGATCTGTTTAAAAATAGAAAATGATTTGCTTATTATTTATCAACATAATAATATTTATTCATTTCACCTGTAGACAATCTAACACCAAGTGAATTGAAGAAATTAAAGAACAAACAAAGAAAGCAACAAAAGAAACTAGAAAAAGAGAAAGAAAAACAGAAGGAACAAGAGAAAAAAGACCATCCAAACAAAAAACAACAAGATCAGGACCAAGATGGACCTAAAGAAGAGGAGCTTGTACCTGATAAACTAGCTAAAGTAAGTTTACTGCAGAATCCATATCAGCACCAGTCATTTGTAATTATAGGCCATTTCACTCTTAAGGAAGGGAGTGCATGAATGGGCCATGTTTTTACATTTTGACTGTAACCTTTATTCTGGGTTTGCAGAAGTTTTGATATTGTGCAAAAATGGCTGTGGTTATATCGAAATTTAAGTGCCAGGCTTTTAGCATGGATTTTTCCACCAACTACCCCTTCACAGCTGGGCCTGTAAGAGGGATTTGAAAATGCCAAAGTTTTGAGTCTGGCTATTATCAGGGGTTTAGAGAGACCTTGGTTACAATTGATTAGTGCATTTTCAGTGCAGGGGCATACATGCCTAAAACCCAAATAGTTAATAGACTGCCTCATTTCAAATAGAGATGTAGATTTCTTTTGTCCAAATACAATGCAACCACAAATATGTTTTATGCAAGCAGGTATGTGAATAAATACAGTGTTATTTAAATGAAACAAGACATTCATAAAAACAAGATGTGATATTGAAATACTGTAATGTATGTTATTATATATATATATATAATATAGATAATAGCAAATGCATGCAAGTTTATGACAAAATACTTATTATGCCCCCATTTCGAAGAAAAGGGGGTATATTGCTTTGCACTTGTCGGTCCGTCGGTCTGTCGGTCCGTAGACCAAATGGTTTCCGAGTGATAACTAAAGAACCCTTAGGCCTAGGAACTTCAAACTTGGTATGGTGATTGGTCATGACCAGTAGATGACCCCTATTGATTTTGGGGTCAAGGGGTCAAAGGTCAAGGTCAAATTGACCTTGTAAGCAAAAACGGTTTCCGATCAATAACTAAAGAACCTTAAGGCCTAGGAACTTCAAACTTGGTATGATGATTGGTCATGATCAGTAGATGACCCCTATTGATTTTGGGGTCAAGGGGTCAAAGGTCAAGGTCACATTGACCTTGTAAGCAAAAACGGTTTCCGATCAATAACTAAAAAACTTTAAGGCCTAGGAACTTCAAACTTGGTATGGTGATTGGTCATGATCAGTAGATGACCCCTATTGATTTTGGGGTCAAGGGGTCAAAGGTCAAGGTCACATTGACCTCTTGGGTAAAAACGGTTTCTGATCAATAACAAAAGAACCCTTAGGCCTAGGAATTTCAAACTTGGTATGATGATTGGTCATGATCAGTAGATGACCCCTATTGATTTTGGGGTCAAGGGGTCAAAGGTCAAGGTCACATTGACCTTGTAAGCAAAAACGGTTTCCGATCAATAACTAAAGAACTTTAAGGCCTAGGAACTTCAAACTTGGTATGGTGATTGGTTATGACCAGCAGATGACCCCTATTGATTTTGGGGTTAAGGGGTCAAAGGTCAAGGTCACATTGACCTTGTAGGTAAAAACGGTTTCCGATCAATAACGAAAGAACCCTTAGGCCTAGGGACTTCAAACTTGATATGGTGATTGGTCATGATCAGTAGATGACCCCTATTGATTTTGGGGTCAAGGGGTCAAAGGTCAAGGTCACATTGACCTCTTAGGTAAAAACGGTTTCCTATCATTAACTAAAGAACCCTTAGGCCTAGGAACTTCAAACTTGGTATGGTGATTGGTCATGACCAGCAGATGACCCCTATTGATATTGGGGTCAAAGGGCAAGGTCACATTGACCTTGTAGGTAAAAATGCTTTCCAATCAATAACTAAAGAACCCTTAGGCCTAGGAACTTCAAACTTGGTATGGTGATTGGTCATAACCAGCAGATGACCTATTGATTTTGGGGTCAAGGGGTCAAAACCGTCAAAGGTCAAAGTCACATTGACCTTGTAGGTAAAAAAGGTTTCCGATCAATGAACTAAAAACGCTTAGGCCAAGGAACTTCAAACTTTGTATGATGATTGGTTGTGACCAGCAGATGACCCCTATTCAGTTTTGGGTGAAAGGTCAAGGTTACATTGACCTTGTAAGTAAAAATGGTTTCTGATCAATAACTTAAGAACGCTTAGGCCTAGGAACTTCAAACTTGGTATGGTGATTTGTCATGACCAGCAGATTACCCCTATTGATTTTGGGATCAAGCGGTCAAAGGTCAAGGTAAAAACGGTTTCCGATCAATTAACTAAAAACGCTTAGGCCTAGGAACCTCAAACTTTGTATGATGATTGGTCGTGACCAGCAGATGACCCCTATTGAGTTTTGGGTCAAGGGGTCAAAGGTTAAGGTCATGACCAGTAGATACTTGATAACCCTTATTAATTGTTTGATCACTGGGTCAGAAGTCATGCATAATAACCTTATCACATGACTAATTGGCTGCTGATAGGGGGCACACATGTTTTACAACCATATCTTGTTGAAACTTAAGATGAAATCAATAAAAAAACGAACAAATATTTTCTTGTTTTCCAGGCGGATAACCCATTAGAGCAAGCAATCAAATTCCTCAAACCTTTGCAATCACTAGCTCCTGAAAAAATAGAAACTCATTTATTTGCTTATGAAATTTATTCTAGAAAAGGTAAGGTTTTGCAAAATGATAATATCTTTATGTTTGAGTATACAACTTTAAAATCTGTTTTATGTGCTATTATATGTTTTAGATATAGCTCCAAAATGGGGAGACATAGTTCTTGCAGCATCGCCCTTCCTTCTGTTTGTCCACACTTTGTGTCCCATCAAAAAGTTTGTCAATGATTTTACTCAAATATGAAGCACGTTGTACTCAAGACTGACACTGTGACTTCAAATGCAATGATGTTTGTGTCTGATAAACAATTCTGTCATTCCCTGGTGGATTATAAAGAAGTACTAAAATTGTGTTGGGACAGGATGTGTCGGGTCTCAAGCTCTAAGGTCACACTTGTATGTCTGTAGTTATGATATGAAATTTTTATAAAAATGATTTTCATGTCCAGTCAACAATTCTGTCATTCCCTGGTGGATTATAAAGAAGTACTAAAATTGTGTTGGGACAGGATGTGTCGGGTCTCAAGCTCTAAGGTCACACTTGTATGTCTGTAGTTATGATATGAAATTTTTATAAAAATGATTTTCATGTCCAGTCAACAATTCTGTCATTGCTAGATAGATTTGAATATGACTTGGATAAGTGTTTTAAACATAATGAGAATATGTAATGCACAAGAATTAGGGGCCTTGCCTGTTCTCTTAGATCATGATGTAAATATTTCATAGAAGTGCACTGATGATCGTGTCAGGCCAACAATTCTCTCATTCCTGGATGGAATTTAAGATAGATCAACATATATTTTGAATCTCATTGAATATTTGTTTTACAAGTAACTTAGTTGCATATCTAATAAAATATATAATATATTGATTTCAGATAAGTTATTATTGATGTTGCAATCTCTAAAACGTGGATGTCAAGTAGACAGTCAAAACCCACAGTTACATGTTTATCTTCTCAGGTTTTTTACTCTAGGTAAGAACTTCTTACATTACCAACTGAAAAATGTCAGAAATTAATCTATATTTTTGTTCCTTACAACAAACAGATGAAGAATTGTGTCACTGTCTGAAAGTAAACATATAAGGAGGGTTATACAAATTTAGTTCTACTTGCATGTTCCTCTGAATCAGTAAAATGTGACCTGAGCATAGAAGGGGTTTTGATTATAAAGTTGAAAAATGAAATTTACAACTTGCTGTTTTCAAATTTTATGACGATTTTTGTAATCCTATATCTTTGAATCGAAAAACCAATCTTCGAAGGGTTAGTATGGCTTGTGAGAACATTAAAGTTAAATTTTTGATAAATTGTTTTTATGATATTTGTACAGTGAAGAAGCAGAAGTCAGAGGGCAGTATACCAGAGTCTGTGATGCGTGTTTTAGATATCGAGATGGAGAAATTATACAGCTGCCAAGATGCAAATAAGCTCAATGAAGAGTTCCTCTCAAAAAATGTTAATTCAGTATTACATAGAGCAGCAGGTATTTTAGTTTCTTACATATTTATCATATGCTGAGTACTTAACAAAAATCTTCCTTCAAGAAATTGCTTATTTGTTAAAATAATATGAAATATTTTTTCAAAACTTTATAAACCATGAAAATTGTGTTGTTTACATGATATTATGGTAGATTCTTTAAAAAAAAAAAGAAAAAAAAGAGAGAGATTAATAGAATGTTGCTGGTATTGAAGACACATGAATATTGCACATAAATGTTCCGTATATAAATATTAAGTTGCTAACTTAATTAGGTGACAGGGTGAGCTTTTGTGATCGCTTTTCGTCCGTCCGTCGTCCATCCGAGCAAACATTTGATATTTATGAGCTTCATTCCGTAGTTAAATAAAGAACAAAAACTGATAAAAATCAAATTAAGAGCTATTTTTTTGTTTTTATTAGCTAATTTTGCTTTTGGACGTTGGTCCAGGTGGTGTTAATGAGCTGATTTGCCTCATAAACATCAAAAGTTGGTACGTCCGTCCGTAAACTTTTACTTTAAATGACATCTCCTCATAAACCACTAAGCCAATTTCATCCAAACTTCACAGGAATGTTCCTTTGGTGGTCACCTTTAAAAATTGTTCAAAGAATTTAATTCCATGCAGAACTCTGGTTGCCATGGCAACCGAAAGAAAAAAACTTTAATATCTTCTTTTAAAGAACCCATGGAGCTAGAGCTAAGATATTTAGCCTGAAACATCATCTAGTAAGTGTCTACCAAGTTTGTTCAAATAAAAGCCCTGGGGTCAAAATTGGCCCCGCCCCAGGGGGTCATTGATTTTCCCTATATGCATATAGTAAAAACTTAAAAAATCTTCTTTTAAAGAACCCATAGAGCTAGAGCTAAGATATTTAGCATGAAACATCTTCTAATAAGTGTCTACCAAGTTTGTTCAAATAAAAGCCCTGGGGTCAAAATTGGCCTCGCCCCAGGGGGTCATTGATTTTCCCTATATGCATATAGTAAAAACCTTAAAAAATCTTCTTTTAAAGAACCCAAAGAGCTAGAGCTAAGATATTTAGCATGAAACATGTTCTAATGGGTGTCTACAAAGTTTGTTCAAATAAAAGCCCTGGGGTCAAAATTGTCCCCGTCCCGGGGGTCATTGATTTTCCTTATATGTGTATGGCACAAACTTAAAAATCTTCTTTGAAAAAACCCAAATAGCTAGAGTTTAGACATTAAGCATGAAACATCTTCTAGTAGGTGTCTACAAAGTTTGTTCAAATAACAGCCCTGGGGCTAAAACTGGCCCCGTCCCAGAGGTGTCATTGTTTTTAACTGTATGTGTATAGTAAAAACTTGAAAAATCTTCTTTTAAAAAACCCAATGAGCTAGAGGTTAGATTGCAGGACACATCTTTTTGTGATTGTCTACCAAGTTTGTTCAAATAAAAGCCCTTGGGTTAAAATTGGCCCTGCCAAAGGGGGGGGGGGTCATTGTTTTTCATTACATGTGTGTAGTAAAAACATAACATCATGAAACATCTTCTAATGGGTGTCTTCCAAGTTTGTTCAAATAAAAGCCCTGGGGTTTTAACTGGCCCCGCTCCGGGGGCCTATATACAGGTGAGCGACCTCAGGGCCATCATGGCCCTCTTGTTGTTTAACAATGATTTCCTGCATATGCCATTCATTTTAAAAGGAAATATTTATTTCAAACAGAGTTTAGAAGTATTCTGTTTCAAAATTTTGAAAGATAATTTTTGCAGCAAATATATAGCTTTATACACTTTTAGATAAGGTAAATGTGGCTGCTTGCATGTCTAACTTGGTTAAGTGCTAATATACATTGAGGCTCTGGTAGGGAGTGCATTTGTTAAGAAATATTGCATATAAAAAATTTGAAGTTTTTGTAAAATCATCTTTGTAGTCATAAACCTAAGCATATACAAGAGTTTATAAATGATCTTGAGTCAAGGAGCATCTGTGGCCAAGTGGTTAAGGTTGTTCAAACCACTAGCCCCTCATCATTGTAGGTTCAAGTCCTCCCCTGGGACTTGGGATTCTTTCATGTGAGGAAGCTATCCAATGTCAAGTGTTTCTACTCTGGTGCCCGCTTGTGCTTGAAAAATGCATGGAGGGCACCTGAGGTTTTCCTCCACCAGTAAAGCTGGATAATCGCTATATGACATTGATTGTGTTGGAGCGACATAAATCCGAACCAAAAAAAAAATTAGTGTCTTTATGCAATGTTGACCTAAATGTTTGGACTAAGATTTAGTATAGATTTTAATTGGATATTGGCTTGTCTATATTTCAGCTGCTCGTATGATGTTTGAGATGAACTCTGACCCATCCACACAAGCTAAGGCATTACAGCTTGCCACTGCTGTTAATCAAGAGTTAAAAGGAGTCTCACCAAAGGTATGTCTATCTGATATATTAAAACTAATGTAAAAACTTAATTGATTTTATGGACATCATCATTTAAATGCTAGAAATAGACAGACATTCCAGCCAGTGATATATAAGGTGGTGATTCTAGCTGTTGTTGATCTAGATTATATAGCTATATACCGCCTCCGTGGTCGAGGGGTTAGAGTCGATGACTTCTAATCCAGTTACCTCTCTGGCGTGGGTTCGATCCCCGAGAGATGCTTTGGTAGTTTAGCACGGAGGAAGGTTGTCTAGTACTGGTGTAACTCTCTCCAGGAACGATGGTTAGGAAACTACCCGCCTATATGACTGAAATACTGTTGGGAAAAGGCGTAAAATGAAACAAACAAACAATATAGCTATATGTTAGAATTAACAAAAGGTTGATGGCTCTATACTTTTTGTCCACTAAGCTGGCAAGTGAAACCAAACAAAATATTAGAACAGTGATTCACAAGGTAATTTTATAAACCTTTTTGGAAGCCTCTTATAATGTTCAATCATTCATTTTCTCTTAAGGAAGTTAAAGCCTGGAACCATTAAAAAAAAATTCTTTCATTTGCAGATTTGTATTATATTATGCAATGTTATGCTTTTATATGATAGATATTTATGATAACTTTATAGAATTGTCGAGAAGTGTTGGAGTATATTTGTCGAGGTGATTTTGGTCAATGTGAGGCAGAAGCCATGTCATATCAGGAAAGATGCCATAAACTGTTTCCCCATGTCCCCTCATTTCATATACCAAACTCACAGTCACAACAAATAGTAACCAATGGCAACATGTCAACATAACAGCTGCAATCAACATTACATCAGTTGTCTGGAATTTCTTACCTAGTGTCTATTACTTCACAATACCGGAATAGTCAGTGCAGGTTTGACTTCTATTGAAGTTGCTACAGACTGGTAGGGATTGACTGACAACAGTAGGAAACTTTCCAGTGCTCATCTGTACATGAGAATGCATGCGTGTGTGTGTTACCTTTCTCCCTAATATTCCAAGAATAAAATTCTAGAACTATAGAAAAAAAGAATTCTTATTTCTTGCAACAAAACCTTAATATTGAAGACATTAGTGATGATTGTCTTGTTAATCTACAGCTGAAGATTTAGTATGAAATGTAAAAATGGAAGGAACAAATTGAAATTGTTTTATGAATGTAATGTCATAGCTACCATGGAAATCCAAATCTTATTTAAGTCTGACATCATTTTCCACTTTAACTGGTATAGTTTGGTATATGAGTACTTCATGTCATGACTGAAAAGTTCATTTATTAAGAATACAACTTGTCAAATAATAGAGGATTATATATGACTTGATATATAACTTTATGAACAAAAAAAAAAACATTTTCAGTCAAAAATATGCATAAGAAGCCAGATAATTTGCATTAATTATATATCATGGGTCATTTTTTCTAAAGATCCATATATAAGATAAATTAAATGTGATATAGTTTGTTTCTTTTCTGTTTCAACACTTGGTGGCAAACGTAACAGAAAATGACTGAAAGGCTATGCAAATTTTTACTCGTTCAAGTGTGTATAATAATAAGACATTGGTAATTCATCCAGAATCATTTCTGCTTAGTAGAATAAAAAAGGTATACAGCTTTCTTCTTTCTTCATCCATGCCTTAATGAACAAAACTGCATCTTTTGAAATGTTCATTTTGATCAATTATCTGTAGTAACATGATCCATCTTCTACAATCTTTCAACTGAAGATTCATTATATAAGTTTTCATTTGAAAATAACATTTCCCATTTATAAATGTAACTGTACCAGGTTTGTTCTTCCTTATTTATTGTATAAAATTGGAAATATAGTTGGATACTTTCAACCTGCAGTATTTGATAGCCTTGTTAAATAAAATCTCGGATATTGTAAACCATCTTGGTAACATCAATGATAGAATATTTATTACAAATTATTGTGACACATTTTTGAAATGGATTTATTTGAAATTTTTGTGTGAATTAATTGAAGCTGTTGAGTATGATACAGAAAATATTACATGAAGTTAGAGATGTAAATGACATTAAAATGATAACACTAACCAGTGCTTTATTTCTCCCTGTGTGCTGTAGTCAGCTTGTTGAACATTGCAATGTTTTGTATGTGTACATGTATGTGATTTTTATACGATTTTGTTACTGTATATTACATTAGTGAATGATTGAATGTTGAATGTTAAATTTTCATGTGCTTGTTTTACTGAACCATATGACAGTGAACAAGTCTGGGTACCTTTAAAGTTTATCAAATTATAAAACACCTTTGTATAATTCAAATTACCAGTTTATAATTTATTTTAGAAAATACTATGTATTGGAGAGAGGGGGACCTGAGATATTTTGGCCCATGCATTTAGTTTTCATGTAATAAAATAATGCTTTAAAAGCACTTGTCGCTGTAGAATTTGTAAGGAAACTTCATAGTATTCTTTTACTTAATGAAATGGGGTTTGTTCAATTGTATGTGAAGCCCTACTGTTAATCATGTTAGAAATTTTGAAGTCTATTTATAATTTATTATGTTAACAATTACAAAATTTAGTTGTGAATTCCTGAGAATGAATATGATTGAGTAAATAAACACTCAAGTGTTTGTCTTTATGAACGTTAAGTGTTTGTCTTTATGAACAATCATTGTTTGTGTTAAAAAACATTCAGTGTTTGTTTTAATGAACACTCAGTGTTTGTGTTGATGAACACTGTGTTTGTGTTAATGAACACCTGGTGTGTTTGTGTTAATGAACATTCAGTGTTTGTGTTAATGAACACTTGGTGTTTATGTTGATGAACATTCAGTGTTTGTGTTAATGAACACACAGTGTTTGTGTTGATGAACACCCACTGTTTGTGTTAATGAACACTCAGTGTTTATGTTGATGAACTTTCAGTGTTTGTATTAATGAACACTCAGTGTTAGTGTTGAGCCTTTTAGTGTCAATCTCTCCTTTGTATGTCAACAGTGATTTTTCAGTGATATTTACGAAAGTTTAAGAATTGATTTCTCTTCAATAAGAATATAACTAGTATTTTGAACGGATCATATTGCTGGTTGTTTATGTATAGGTCATTGTTACATAACTCATCAATATGAACAATGGAGAGACAGGACACAATAAATGACAGGCACATTCTAGGTATAAAAGTGTTGAAAATCGGCTTGAGAAGTTCATATTACAGATTAATATTAAGATAATCCCATTGTGATAAAGTTCCTTTGGAAACATTTTTTTTTCATACAACTTTGTAGATAAGATAATCCTCAGTTCTCTCCTGTTGGTGTGACTTCATGGTTGAAAACAGACCACAATCTGACTGGTGTAAAGGACGCCGGGTTCTCTATAATTAACCCAACATCAGAGTTACACCAAACAGGAATGGCCTTAAACATAGCAGTCTTTCTCCATCAGAATTTACTATACTCTATACATGTAGGTGCAATTTGTTTGTGTATTTTTTTGACAGTTTTACAAAGGTGTGAGACACACATAACAACAATCTACAAAACTGAGACAAAAACTATATACAATATTCAATAAATTGCTACATGTTGAAACAATGTACATGAAGATTAAAAAACATGATTTCCTTGGTGATTGCTGTATATGAATTTGTATCCTCCTATATTGTCCGGGTTTGACTGTAAGTGACACAGAGGGGATT